>NW_020527998.1:27500-66115 GCF_003368295.1 Carassius auratus | reverse complement strand
AAAACTAAAAAGTTGATTTTGGTGGTAATAATATAAATAAAGATATGGCAGCCACACCAGTGGAAATCATTGGATTAAAAAATCCACTGTGTAAAGCGCAAATAGACAAAATCTCAAAAAAAATGGCAGAAGAGAACAAAAATATGACGACAAAATGGCCAAAGGAAGGGACATTTGATGTGGCATTGTGTGAGGAAATGGAAACTCTGATAAAAAACTATAAAACTAAAAGCATCAATATGAAAAAAGAAAAAAGAGAAACAAAACGGAAAAGAGAAAGAAGTACTTGCGCTGTTTAAAAAGAAGGTGAAGATATGTTGAAGAGTATAAAACAGGCAGGAAAGTCCTGAAGGAGGCAGAGAAAGATAACATGAGAAAGAAAAGATATATGCAGACCCCCCTCCTTATCTGCCTTTAGTAAAAGAAATTCCCAATACTCAAGGAACCATGGAGGTAACAGAGAACTAGAGTTAGAAAGGGCAGTTAGAGATGGAAGATAGAGAGGAACCAGCTGTAAAAAAACAGAAGCCAAACTAGACAGGAAAATGCAGAAGGTTTCAACTTGACTGTTACAGACAAGACGTACGTTAGAAAATGAAAGCAAGTCAGGAAGATAAAACCTGGTTTGAGGAAGGATAGAAAGAAAACGGAGGAAAGATAGAGATATTGTAGCACAAGCACAAGCTTTGGAGAAGAAATGGAAGAGAAAATTAGAGAATCAGGGAAAAGATCAGAGAGGTAAATAAATTGGAAAGAGAAAGAGTAAGTTGTTCTATGGTAGTGAGGATGAGAATCAGGCAGAGGAGTTATTTGAAGAACGGTAAATGGGAACAGGGCAGAGATAAAGGGACACTTAGACCACTGGCCGCACAGCTCCCAATTTTAATCAAGGGTGAGCAGGGACAGTATGTCCCCTGGGCTTCACAGGACCTCGAGGGGCTTGTCACTCGCCTTCCTGATATTCATGAGGTGCAGGGAAATTCATTAAAGTGTTTGAAGAGGAACAATGGGAAGCTATTGGCAGTGGGAGATGTTAAAGCTCTGCTGGCTTAAAATTATTGGAGGGACAAAGATGGATGAAATTCTTCTTACTACAACTCTAAACAGAGCAGTGAACTCTAACAATATGGATGGGATTGTTTTTGATGCATTCCGCCCAGCAGTATTGGCAGGCATTGCGTGCGGAGTATCCGATCAGACTGAATCCTAAATCACTGAAGGGAGAAGGAATTGGAGATTTAGAGAATCCAACCACTTATGTCCAAAAAGAGCTGAAAAAGTTGGAAACAAGAAACTGAGGGGATCCCGAGGGAGACCCATTAATGTCAACATTGTTTAGACAAGCTGTGATTGATGCTAATGCCGCCAGCGGTAAAAAGAAAGCTGGAGGATGTGGTCGGTTTAACGTCTAAAAACACACAAAGAGTTTTGTGACCATGTGTCTCATGCAGTGGAACAGCAAAGAAAAATGAACTAAAACTTAAAAGTCAAGAGACAGAGTTACAACGTAAACTAACTCAATTACAGCTTGAAGAACTCACAAAGAAAATAAGAAAAATATTCAAGCTTCAGTGACAAATGCAACAGCCGAACAAATGACTCTAATGCCTCCAGTAATTGCTCCACAACCTACTACTCAGTCAAGCCCACTTACAGCAGTCCCTCCAAATGAACACTTGAACTCTGTGCCCATAATAAATGTTTATACTCAACAGCCAGGACAATGGGATGGAGAAAAAACCCCATACAGCAAAGAGGCAGAGGCAGAGACAGGCCTCCCCCCTTGTGCTGGGGCTGTGGACAGCCCGGACACATCAAAGCTGACTGTCCAACTCAACAATGGCCACAGCAACCTCAGGGTAGAAGGGAGATGAGCTGGCAACAGCCTACTCAGGGTCCAGTGCAGGGCCCAGTAAACCCTTGGGGAGGTCCCAATCCAGGCTATTAGGGGTGCCGAGAGAATCCTAAAGGGGAGAGTCAGCTTCCAATTTTATCAACAAAAGCTGATCAAGAGCCTATTATGCAGATTAAAATAGAGGAGATACATTTCCATTTTTGGTAGATACGGGGGCAAATTTAACATGCATTAATTTGAAATATGCTTCACATCTCCCCTTGTCTGGAAAATTTGCAAAGACAATAGGATTCTCGGGAAAAATGCAATTGATTCCCATAACAGCTCCAGTGTGTCTACAAACAAAAGATCAAAGTATAACAATGCCCATTCTGGTATCAAATCAAACTCCTATTAATTTGTTAGGAAGAGATGCATTATGTAAATTAGGACTACAAATTTGGTGTTCTCCAGAAGGTATATATATTGATTCAATAGGAACAGAAAAACAAATGATGGTTGCAGAGCCAAAAGCAAATGTTTTTTGGATAGGACAGATAGAACAAGATGTGAGACAGACAGTCAATAAATGGGGAAAGTTTATTGAAGCACAGATACCTGAAGCACAGCTATCAAAGTCTGAATTTCATTGCACAATGATGTATGGTCAAGAAAGGGATGAAGATATAGAACAGAAATGGCAAAAAGAAACAAAAGGACAGCAGATTGAAATAGTCTCCCAGTACATCACCATAGGTAAGGAGGGAGCAGCTTTAAACATACCAGAAAGTGAGTTTGTCAAAAAAATGGTTCAATGTAAATAACTCTGTCCCGCATATTGCAGTATATGTAGGAAGAAATTGGAAAGCAAAAGATTTAGGACCAATGATGAAAAGGGCAGAACAAAGCAAATGGGAATCAACAGAAAACCCATTGATTTTTCATTCAGCTGACAAAAATTACATCAAAATTCTGTGTGCAACCAGTTTGCTGGGAATTCCACAGGAAGTAGTTATCAGCCAAAATAAAATGACACAGATGACTACAGCATCTGATTTAATAAACACAAATGAGACTGAATTATTTAAGAAAATGGAGTGTCATGTACCAACTGAACTATGGTCTCAACATGACACAGATATTGGATTAATAAAATCAGCAAATCCATTAAGAGTTCAACTTAAGCCAAATGCACGTCTGCCTAGAAAAGCACAATATCCTTTACGAGCAGATGCGGAAGCAGGAATAAAGGAGACAATTGAAGGCTTAGTGAAGGCAGGGGTATTGATAGAAACTACTAGTTACTGTAACACTCCAATTATGCCTGTAATCAAATCAGACAAAAACAGATGGCGACTTGTTCATGATTTACGAACAATAAATGAAATAACGGAAGATATGCCAGCGGAGGTACCAAACCCGCACACTTTACTGACAAATGTCCCTCCTGATGCCAAATACTTTACTGTAATTGATCTTTGGCTCTGCCTACTTTAGTGTACCACTTGCAGAAGAGAGTAAATATTTATTTGCATTTACACTTGCAAATAAGCAATATACATATACCAGGCTTCCTCAGGGATATAAACATTCACCACATATATTCAACAAGATTTTGAAGGATGATTTAGAAGACCTTGTAATAGACGGTACACTATTACAATACATGGATGATTTGATTATCTGTTCTACCTCACTAGAACAATGTCACAAAGACTCCATTAAGGTGTTGACAAAATTAGCAGAAGGAGGACACAAGGTGTCTAAAAACAAATTGCAGTATTGCCAGCCTCAAGTGGAATACTTGGGAAGATTAATTGCATTTGGTACACGAGCTATAGCACCAGCTCAGTTAGAAGGTATAAGTAAAACACCGTTACCTCAGACAGTAGGACAAATGATGACGTTTCTAGGAATGACGGGCTTTAGTGCCGATTGGATAGAAGACTATGCAGTAAAGACAGGGCCTTTGAGAGAAATGATGAAACAAGCAGGATTACAACATTTAAGAAATCCATTAAAATGGAACACAGATGCCTTACTAGCATTTGAAGCAATAAAAAAGAATTACAACAGGCCCCTGCCCTGGGAATGGCAGAATATGATAAAATGTTTCATCTATATGTGGCAAATAGAGTTGATGGTTATGCATCAGCTGTATTAATGCAAGAGACCTGTAGTGGGAGGAAAAAACAGCCTATAGCATACTACAGCACAAAGTTAGACAATGTAGCCCAGGGATACCCACCATGTTACCAACAGGGTTTAGCTGCAGTGTATTATGCTTATGAAAAAGCATCCACAATAACTATGGGGTATCCAGTAACAATATATACCCATCACAAAGTTGTGGAATTAATAGAACAAGGGAAATTTGTTCTGACACAAGCTCGAATTCTAGCCTATTCCTCATTACTCACATATCCAGATGTTACCATTAAAAGATGCCATACAGTTAATCCAGCTGAATTAATTCCTTTGGCTTTCGAAGGAGAACCTCATGAGTGTGTGAATGAGTCCTTGGCATTTACTAGATTACGACCAGATCTAGAATCAACACCTATTACTGAAGCAGAAGTAACTTACTTTGTAGATGGTTCTAGCTTTAGGGATCACGAAGGAAATCATACAGGATATTCAGTAGTGAAGAAAAACAAAAAAGAATTTGAATCTGTGATATCACAACATTGTGTACAGCCCTGCTCTGCTCAATTAGCAGAATTAAAAGCTCTCACAACTGCATGTCAGTTAGCAAAAGGACAAACTGCTAACATTTTTACAGATTCAGCGTATGCTCATGGTGTATGTCATCTATTCGGAGCAGTGTGGAAACAAAGAGGTTTCAAAAAGAGTGATGGCACTCCCATCCAACATAGTGAACAAATAGGGCAATTGATTTCTGCTATGATGCTACCAAAACGACTAGCAATAATCAAATGTCAAGCACACAAGAAGGGAAATGACTATGTCATCAAAGGAAATAATGCAGCAGATCTAGAAGCTAAAAAAGCTTCAGGGTGTCAAGTAGCAGTATTAGCACCTGTTGTACTTATCGAGCCTCATCCTCAATTGGATGACATTATTCGAATACAACAACAAGCAGGCCCGTATGAACAATCAATGTGGCAACAAAGGGGAGCTAAAAAAGACTCACAGGAGATTTGGCGTACACATGAAGGACACATTGTTGCACCTACTTCACTGTTGAATATTCTTATTACAGATGCACATGGTTTTGACCATTGTGCAAGGGGAGAAGTAGTAAGAAAAATTAAACAGCAAGGATATTGGTCTCCTTATTTATATGCAATGGTGGATGAATTTTTGTCCACATGTGAAGTATGTGCTAAATACAATGTAAGAAAAGGCATGGTGACACCAATAGGCCATATTCCAACACCTGAAGGCCCCTTTAAAACATCTTGTATGTGATTATGTGGATATGATAAAGCGTGTACAAGGCAAAAGATACATGCTTGTTATCATAGACAGGTTTAGCAGATGGGTGGAAGCAGTACCATCCGCGGATCTAGGAGCAGGAACTGTAATTAAATTCCTAACAAGAGAGGTAATTCCTAGATTTGGAATTCCATCAGAAATAAGTTCAGATAATGGGTCGGCATTCATACAAAAAACTGTGAAACAAGTGTTGCAACAATTAAGAATAAAACAGAGACTAGGATGCGTTTATAGACCTCAGTCACAAGGGATAGTGGAGAGGGTTAATGGAGTTATCAAGGCTAAAATAAACAAAATATGTGAAAGTACTAAACTTAATTGGATTGATGCATTACCGCTCGCACTAATGAGCTATCGCATGCAAACTAACAGGAGCACGCACTTAACACCGCATGAAATGCTTACGGGTCGACCCATGCCTGTGCCATATTGTAGAGGTCCCTATAAAGGACCGCCTCTAGAACAATTACAAATGGAACTTCGCTCTTATATGAAGAAACTAACTGCCATACATAAAGCTATCTATTTACAGGAAAAAAGAAAAGAGCCCAGTGAGGAATCGGAAACGGCCTGTCCAGTTGTTCCAGGGGACCAAGTTTATCTGAGGGTATTCCGGAGAAAATGGAATGAGCCCAGGAGAGAAGGACCCTACACAGTGGTGAGAGCTACTCCAACAGCAGTCCAAGTGGAGGGAAGCACAACCTGGTATCATCTAAACCACTGTACTAGAGTTCCCACAGGAAAGGCAGAAAGAAAGGAAAGCAGACAACCAGACAATGCAGGAGAGAGCAATGAGGAAGAATCAGAGACACATGATGAAGTGCAAACTGACGAGAGCTCTTTCCTCTTGTCAGACAAACTGGAGAGGACAGAGAATAAGTCTGACAACATGTCTGAAGACCATCCTATGCCTAATGCATCTCATAATGCAGACTCAAACTCAGCTGATAGAAAGCAACCTGACTTCCCTTCAATTGACTTTACAACCTTTGAACAAAAGTGACAATGTGATCAACTCAACAGAACCAACGATAATCAAAATTCGTAGAGACATTGATTATGATGTTCAAGGTGATGAAGACGTAAGTCAAATTGATGCATTATGGGATACAGCCCAAAATAATGAATGGTATAAATGGGCAGCCTTTACAGCTAAAGAAACAGGAAAAGAAAATTGCTTGCTGTGCTCCAAATCTCCGTTAAACAAAGTAATAGCCATACCAAATCCATATGACTACCGAAAATGTGCCCAATTTGGGAGGAACTTTTGTCATTTAACAGATTTTACCAGACCATATTGTATTGCTGAATGCCTTGGATTTTTAGGAAATCCTAAATTAACAGATTCTTTTTTTAGACCACTCTGGGGATCCTGGTGTCAGTATTCAGATATCGGTCAAAATATAAAAATTGAAAAACAAAAAGTAGAGATTCCAAAATGGTATAGCATAGATTATAAACAAGAATATGAGTGTTTCCATAAACCAAAAGGAACCCAAGATGTGGGTAAATTCAAAGGAAGATGTGCTATTATTTGGTATATAGATAAGAAAAATTCTTGGAAATCAGGAGTTCCTTCTAGAGCTCCAGATCTTTTAGCATTCGGAACTACTAAAGGAAGTAAGATAGCACCTGAAAAATGTGAAAATCAAACTATAGCCCTACCTCCAATAGAAATTTATGAAGATCAATCATTAATAATAGCAGATTTCTTTTGGATCTGTGGAGGTGAAATATTATTGCCGTCTTTACCAGCTGGATGGAAAGGTATATGTGTAAGAGTAAGGTTACTTCAAGAAGTTAGCATGGCACAATGGGGAACAGAACAGAGCACGAAAAAGGAAGACAATAGAACTAAAAGAGGATACGAGCCAGACCCTGACGTATATTTAGACTCAATTGGACAGCCAAGAGGAATTCCTAATAAATTCAAGGCAAGAAGTGAAATAAAAGGAGGTTTTGAGTCAATCCTGGTTTGGATCACACCAAATAAAAATACAGAGTGGATTAATTATATCTATTATAATCAACAAAGATTCATTAATTATACTGATGAGGCCTTAACCTTACTAGGCGACCAAGTGCATGCAACAAGCAGAATGACATGGCAAAACAGACAGGCTCTTAATTGGCTCTTGGCAGACAAGGGAGGAGTTTGTGTTATGTTTGGAGATCAATGTTGTACATTCATCCCAAATAACACTGCCCCTGGAGGAGCTTTCAGTGAAGTTATGACAAAAATTAAAAAATTAAGAAATGAAATTACAGCAAATGCCGGAAGAGACCAACACATTTGGGATTGGATTGATGTGAAATTTGGAGCATGGGGAGCATGGTTTGTTAAACTAGGAATGTTTTTAGGAGTTGCCATATTAATAGGAGGATTATTATTTTGCTGTGTATTACCTTTATTAAGATCATTAATCATCAATGCTACTGTTAAGCAAATGGGAGTGATAAAAGTCCCAATTAATCAACAAAGGATCATTGAAAAGAGTCTGGAGGAATATTATGAAGGATGGCTAAACAAACTGAACTTGAATGAGCAAACTTTTGACGATAGTTCTATCGACTCTGAGGATGATGAAGATGTCTAAGGGTGAACCATACCCTGGATATAAGTGCCAGTTGAACTTTGGCCCAGGGAGGCTCTCTACGATACATAAGGTATCTGAGCCGAAGATCAACTTTTATAATCTTGTGATATTCAATTATTGATGTAATGTATGTATTTTATGTCTTTTATACATAACTGTGATAACCACAGGCAAGTGCTGAACCAATTACACGCTCACGCTTTTAACATTGTGTACTATTAAAGAAGGAATTAGGGAGACTGGATCTTTTACTCGCTCCTAGTCAAAAAAGGAGAGAGATGTTTGGTCCAGTAATCCCTCAGAGTGGAATTCCATAATCTAGTCACTGGTGATAATACAATGTGACTTATTTAGTCACTAGGTAGTGTAACTAATATGACTGGATTATGGAGTAGCACTCTGGATAAGAATAATCAAATGTGAGACTTATTAAGTCTCAAAGGGGAGAATATGTGGAAGATTTTTATTAGTAAAGTTTCAATTAATCAAGTATATAATCAATGTGAATCTAGCCATTTTTGTTTTAAAGTTATTATTCTATTAAACTCTTACAGGCCTAAAATCTAATAGACAAGTTGCCTACGCCCTGGAATGTGCAGAGATAAAGAAAAGCATATGGTCAGACATACATTAAAGGGCCTCCCCTCCTCTTGTGATTTATGATAGTCTAAAGGAAACGTGTCTATGTGGAACCGCCCCATATAGTCTATATAAGAAGAAATGAAGTAACATTTCGGGAGAGTTCCTTGCAACGTCCTCTCGACTTTGTTTTGCTTAAAATAAAGTCTTTTCTTCGGAGAGAGACCCCTGACTGAGTGTGATTCTTCTGAGAACCGGCAAAATACACCACACTACAAGATGGCAGCTCGCAGCCGACTTCAACTTCCGGTCGACTTCCTTGCAGCCTGGATTTCAGCCAGTTAAGCATATTTATAATATATTATGGAATGAATGAAACGAGTTGGCACACATATTAGCCTGCAGTACATAAAAGAAGAACAGTGCGTTGAAGACAGCATCTGTCTTCTACGTTTCCATCGAAAACTAATAAATTATAGTTGTTTTTTTTTTTTTTTTTAAATAAAAGCGATTACAAAGGAAATGTTTACTGTTCATTCAGACACTCGTACATTTTAAACATTCAAAGGTTTTTGTGCACATTTGTATATCTACAAATTGTTTTTTGCATTTGTGAAACGTATTTTATAAAAGTATAATTTTATTTTGCGCATGTGAATTGCTTTTTGTGAATTTTTTTTTTGTGTGTAGTGTGTAGTGAATTAGGTTTCATGCATGTGAAATTAGGGCTGGGCGATATATCTGACGATATGATCATGCGCATCTAATCAGTAAAGCTGCTTCCGTGATCACCGCTAAAATCTCCATCACCTGCTTATAATTGGAGCGGCATTTAATAGACAGAGCCGTAGATCGCTGACAAGCCACGCCATATCGCATTCATTATCGCAGATGAATCGCCTTCGATAATGAACGCGATATGGCGTGGCTTGTCAGCGATCTACGGCTCTGTCTATCAGAGGTGGGACTTTCAAGTCACAAGCAAGTCTTCAAGTCATATTCAAGTCCTCAAAGGGTTAAAGCTAAAGAGATAATTAAGCGACTAATTAAATGATGATTGTGCATTAGTGATGAACATCTGCTGTAAGCAATCAACATCACTGAAGTAAAGAGAAACACAAGAACTACAACTGAAAAAAAAAGTAAAAGAAAAAAAAAAACACTATGCCACCATAATTGTGGTCAAGGTTTGCTTTAAGTAGTGTCTTGACCCTTTTACTAATTCAAACCAATTTGATTCAAAACAATTGCAATATTGTTTTTCGCAACAAACATGAATGCGTTGCTGAGTCAAACCTTGCAGTAACAGATGATCTTATGCTTTTTCTGCTTATAACTCATGATGACTGAACATCATGAAATTGTGTTTATCTTTGGATAGTAGACTGACACTCAGCTATTACTGAACTGAAGTAAAAAAAAAAAAAAATTCACAATGCTTCAATGTTGAAAGAAACAAAAGGAGATGATCAGTTCAGGTTTTTAGACAAACACACTTATCACACGATCCTCAACAGTGGTGACAATTTTTCATACTGCAGTGAATGACGGGAGTTTTTACTAAGGTTTACCCAGCATGCAACATTTTGTTGATTGTCACCACTGTTGAGAGTCATATGCTGGTTCTTGATGTCTGTGTGTGTCTACAGAGTATTGTTTTTCAAATTTTGTATGCACTTAGTAGATTTAAAATTCACTTTAATTTTTTTTCCCATAGTGTAGTTTTACTGGGTTGATTATGCTAAACTTAAATAGAGCTAATGTTAATTTGATTGTAATCTGACCACCTATCACATACAGATTAATTTCTTCTCTCTGCTTTACAGCACCTCATGAAATGCTACATAAAGAGATCTAACATGACAGTCAAGGGTCAAGAGCCCCACTAAAGCAAACACTGATCTCCATTATGGTTGCATCACTTTAACCAATAAAACATCAACATCTGATCCTCTGTAATTGTCACGAACAGCAGGTGTTCATCATTAATGCACAATCATCATTTAATTAGTCACTTAATTATCTCATTAACTTTAACCCTTTGAGGACTTGGGATATGACTTGAAGACTTGCTTGTGACTTGAAAGTCCCAACTCTGGTAAAAGCTGAATGTCAGTCAACAATCCAAAGAAGACTATCTCATGATGTCCAAGTCAACATGAGTTATAAGCAGAAAAAGCATAAGATCATCTGTCATTACAAGGTTTGATTCAGCAATGCATACATGTTTGTTGCGAAAACAATGTTGAAGTTGTTTTGAATCAAATTGCTTTGAATTAATAAAAGGGTCAAGAGACTACCTAAAGCAAACCCTGACCACAATTATGGTGGCATAGTGTTTTTTTTTTTTTTTTCAGTTGAAGGCTGTGGCTAAATTCAGTTGTAGTTCTTGTGTTTCTCTTTACTTCAGTGATGTTTATTGTTAACAGCAGATGTTCATCACTAATGCACAATCATCATTTAATTAGTCACTTAATTATCTCATTAACTTTAACCCTTTGAGGACTTGGATATGACTTGAAGACTTGCTTGTGACTTGAAAGTCCCACCTCTGCTGTCTATTAAATACCACTCCAATTATGTGATGGAGATTTTAGCGGTGATCACGGAAGCAGCTTTACTGATTAGATGCGCATGATCATATCGTTAGATATATCGCCCAGCCCTATGTGAAATTGTCTATGCATGTGTGAATCATGTTTTTTGCGTGAATTATATTTGAGACTAATCTGCTTCCATACTGTTACCTCACCACAAGAAGGCTCCAGCTTCTTCTACCTTCGGTACCTTTCTAAAATGAATCCATTTCTTTCTGTAGTTTCCTTAGAGATTGCCATCCATGCCCACACAGCAAAGGCTTCCGGAACGGACCCGCGAAACGGACCCGTATCGGCGTCCACTTGCGCTCAATGACGGATCCGAAACGAAGGCGGATCGCGGACCCGTTGCTCCGCGCTGCATCCGCTCCGCATCCGCGATTAAAACCTTACCTCCACGGCGGGTCCGTTTTGGACCCGCACATTGAAACATATATCCGCCACGGACCCGCAACGGACTCCTAAAAATACTGTCTCATCTGGCCCGGGTCCGTTTTGGACCCGTTTATCTCATTTTGAAAATCCCTTCTGTTCTTGCTGTAGGATAAAATAGGATAAACTGAATATTAAGATAAACTATGCCTCATAAGATAAACTATCACTACACTGTAAAACCCGACAAGTTAACTTAACTCAAACCGTTTGAGTAAACAGATTGCCTTGATTTAAACCCTGTAAGTTTTAAAACTTTGCATTCAAGTAATTAAGTGATTAACTAAGTGCTGATTGAGAATTAGTGATGAACAGCTGCTGCTAACAAGTAGAATCACTGAAGAAAAGAGAAACACTAGAACTACTACAACTGACTTCAGACACAGACTTAGATGAAATCAACTGAAATAAAATACATGAAATCTCTCAAGATCTGATTAAACAACCCCACAAACAGCATCACCAGCTCCACTTATTAATAACCAGACTGACTTTATTTCTGTCAGATGTCTACAGAAGATCTTATAGAGAATGAACTAAGGTTTAGATGTTGATTTATTGTTTCATTTGAAGTAACCATGTTAGAGATCAGTTGTATTTTTAGGAGTCCATGGTGGGTCTGTGGCGGATATATGTTTCAATGTGCGGGTCCAAAACGGACCCACCGTGGAGGTAAGGTTTTAATCGCGGATGCAGCGTGGAGCAACAGGTCCGCGATCCGCCTTCGTTTCGGATCCGTCATTGCGCGCAAGTGGAC
The DNA here is from genome assembly GCF_003368295.1 of Carassius auratus. Taxonomy (NCBI): domain Eukaryota; kingdom Metazoa; phylum Chordata; class Actinopteri; order Cypriniformes; family Cyprinidae; genus Carassius; species Carassius auratus. The sequence goes on along the minus strand of NW_020527998.1, from coordinate 53,860 downwards.
GCCGATACGGGTCCGTTTCGCGGGTCCGTTCCGGAAGCCTTTGCTGTGTGGGTGCCTTCATCCCCTGACAGCAAGCAGTTTCGGTCCAGATTCGGCTCACATCTGGCCCGCATGGATTTCATGCGGGCCAGATGTGGGCCGGATCTGGGCCAACACTATGTTGCTGTCTGGGTCACGTCACGGCTGGATTACTGTAACTCGCTGTACTATGGCAATTCAAAAACTCAAATTTCTCTTTTACAGGTAGTACAAAATGCAGCGGCTAGATTTCTGAAGGGGTATAAAAAAAATGTATCATGTTGCACCCATTCTGTGATCCGTGCATCCCAGACAGCAACATAGTGTTGGGCCCAGATCCGGCCCACATCTGGCCCGCATGAAATCCATAGCCGTGTTTCCACTATCGAGCTAAGACTGGGCGTGCTAGTGTGTGCCAGGGCCAGTCGCGTTTCCACTGTCACTTCCGGGGCTTGATCATGCCTCGCCGGGGCTTCCTCGGGGCCATCGGCCAGGGTTTTTTGGCCCGACGAAAACCTTGGGCCAAAGCGGGCCAGTTGGGGCTAGAGGAGGGGTTACCCTGACAGCAACATAGTGTTGGCCCAGATCAGGCCCACATCTGGCCCGCATGAAATCCATGTGGGCCAGATGTGGGCCAGACCTGGGCCGAAACTGCTTGCTGTCTGGTAGGGCTGGGCGATATATCGTACGATATGATCATGCGCATCTAATCAGTAAAGCTGCTTCCGTGATCACCGCTAAAATCTCCATCACCTGCTTATAATTGGAGTGGCATTTAATAGACAGAGCCGTAGATCGCTGACAAGCCACGCCATATCGCGTTCATTACCGCAGGCTAGGGCTGGGCGATCAGAGGTGGGAAGTCCAGGTGCCAAAGAGTAAAAGTCCTGCCATATTTTTGTTCCACCCATGAACTCAGCAGATTATTTCACCAGAGGAGGAACCAAGTCATTCCTTCCAAGTCACAAACGAGTCTTGAGTCAAATCCCAAGTCCTCAAAGAGTTAAAGTTAATGAGATCATTAAGTGACTAATTAAATGATGATGCATTAGTGATGAACACCTGCTGTTTACAATCAACATCACTGAAGAAAAGAGAAACACAAGAACTACAACTGACTTTAGCCACAGCCTTCAACTGAAAACAAAACAAAACAAAAAACTTTGCCACCATAATTGTGGTGAGTATTTGCTTCAGTTGATATCTTGAGCCTTTAAGCGGTTTTCACAAATTTGCTTCTATACAATTGCATTATTGTTTTGCAGCAAACATTTGTGCAATGCTGATACAACTCTTGATCTAGCAGGTGACTTATGCTTTTGATGACTGTATGATCTTGATTAAATTTCTTGATTCTATGAGAAGAGTTCGTGGCTTAGTTGTTAGAGAGAACTGCCGTGAATTCACTGCCCTGTCTGTGCACTTTGGATGGGTTAAATACAGAATATGATTTCTGAGTACGGGTCACCACACTTAACTGTATGTCACTTTCACAAAAAAGAGAGAAATCTCATTATGCAAATGCCACCATATAATGCTTTATAACACTTCAATATTAAGAAAAAATAATTTGATTTAGGCAATTAGCCATGAACATTTATCATGTGATCCTCAACAGTGGTGAAAATTATTATTCATACTGCAGTGCATTATGGGAGTAATTCATGTATTGCAACATGAAGCATTTTGTTGATTGTAACCATTGTAGAGATTCATATGCTGGTTCTTGATATCTGTGTGTGTCTAAAAAGCACTGGAGTTCAAACTTTTATATGTATTACAAATAAAAAAATGATCCATATCCTGTAAATATTAGAGCAATGCTTTTTTTTTGTGTGCATGCTGTAGTTTCACAGGAATTATTCAAAACCTAGACATGTGATAAGAAAGAAAACAAAAATATTTGAGATATAGTTAAACCAGCTCATTGTGACTATATGTTTTTCATATGTCACAGTTCTGTTTTCTCCACAACAACCCATGCAGAGCTACAGAGAAAGATCTAGCACAACAAGTCAAGGGTCAAGAGCACAATTAAACCAAACACTGATCTCCATGATGGTGGCATCTTTTTAACCAATAAAACATCCACATCTGATCCTCTGTAATTCTCATTTACAGCAGATGTTAATCATTAATGCACAATCATCATTTAATTAGTCACTTAATTATCTCATTAACTTTAACTCTTTGAGGACTTGGGATTTGACTCAAGACTCGTTTGTGACTTGGAAGGAATGACTTGGTTCCTCCTCTAATGAGATAGTTCTTGTGTTTCTCTTTTCTTCAATGATGTTGATTGTAAACAGCAGGTGTTCATCACTAATGCATCTTCATTTAATTAGTCACTTAATTATCTCATTAACTTTAACTCTTTGAGGACTTGGGATTTGACTCAAGACTCGTTTGTGACTTGGAAGGAATGACTTGGTTCCTCCTCTGGTGAAATCGGCTGATGAGTTCATGGGTGGAACAAAAATATGGCAGGACTTTTACTCTTTGGCCCATGGACTTCCCACCTCTGTGGGCGATATATCTAACGATATGATCATGCGCATCTAATCAGTAAAGCTGCTTCCGTGATCACCGCTAAAATCTCCATCACCTGCTTATAATTGGAGTGGCATTTAATAGACAGAGCCGTAGATCGCTGACAAGCCACGCCATATCGCGTTCATTATCGCTTGTCAGCGATCTACGGCTCTGTCTATCAGAGGTGGGACTTTCAAGTCACAAGCAAGTCTTCAAGTCATATTCAAGTCCTCAAAGGGTTAAAGCTAAAGAGATAATTAAGTGACTAATTAAATGATGATTGTGCATTAGTGATGAACACCTGCTGTCAACAATCAATATCACTGAAGTAAAGAGAAACACAAGAACTACAACTGAATTTAGCCACAGCCTTCAACTGAAAAAAAAGTAAACGAAAAAAAACAAACACTATGTCACCATAATTGTGGTCAAGGTTTGCTTTAAGTAGTCTTGAACCTTTTACTGATTCAAACCAATTTGATTCAAAACAATGGGATGAAGGCACCCACACAGCAAAGGCTTCCGGAACGGACCCGCGAAACGGACCCGTATCGGCGTCCACTTGCGCGCAATGACGGATCCGAAACGAAGGCGGATCGCGGACCTGTTGCTCCACGCTGCATCCGCGATTAAAACCTTACCTCCACGGTGGGTCCGTTTTGGACCCGCACATTGAAACATATATCCGCCACAGACCCACCATGGACTCCTAAAAATACTGTCTCATCTGGCCCGGGTCCGTTTTGGACCCGTTTATCTCATTTTCAAATTCAGTTGTAGTTCTTGTGTTTCTCTTTACTTCAGTGATGTTGATTGTTAACAGCAGAAGTTCATCATTAATGCACAATCATCATTTAATTAGTCACTTAATTATCTCATTAACTTTAACCCTTTGAGGATTTTGGATATGACTTGAAGACTTGCTTGTGACTTGAAAGTCCCACCTCTGCTGTCTATTAAATGCCACTCCAATTATAAACAGGTGATGGAGATTTTAGCGGTGATCACGGAAGCAGCTTTACTGATTAGATGCGCATGATCATATCGTTAGATATATCGCCCAGCCCTACCCTGCGCTATTCTGGCCTCGGTGCTACTGGCCCGAGGCTATGAGCCCCGCCCGGCCCGCTTTAAGCCCTGGCTCGCACTGGCCCGACAGTGGAAATGCGGCTCATGTGGGCCAGATGTGGGCCAGACCTGGGCCGAAACTGCTTGCTGTCTGGGATTGGTTGCCTGTTCAGCACAGAATTGAGTTTAACATTTTTCTATTTGTTTACAAATCATTGAACAACTTAGCGCCGCCTTATCTTACAAACTTACTTCATTCCTACATCCCCACAAGACGATGATGATCCGAGGAAAAACTTCTCCTGCAGATCCCTCGACTCATCTAAAGACGAGAGGAAATAGAGCGTTCGAAGTGGCTGGTCCTACTCTCTGGAATAATTTACCATCTCATATTAGAATGGCCTCCACTCTACCTGTGTTTAAATCTTGTCTAAAAAATCATTTTTTTACTTTGACATTTAAACATTTATTTCGTTATAGTTATGTGTATTTGACATTCTGCTATTAATATACTTTTTGTATTTGTGCTATTGACAGTGTACAGCACTTTGGGCTGCTTTTAGCTGTTTTTGAATGTGCTTTAGAAATAAACTTGAACTTGAAGGTCCGCTGGTTCAAGTGTCAGGTGCTCCCGTTTCCCCCACAAATCAAAGATACGCAGTATGTGAATTGGACAAATTTAAGGAGGCCATACAAATAGGCTGTGCTGATTGTCAAGGGAGCAAACCGAAAGAGAAGGATATTTTAGTAAATGAATATTTAAAAACATTTTCAGAGGCGAAAGCCAGTAGTATTTCAAACCATGTGTTTTAAAACTAAATAACAGCAGAGACGACACAGGAGTAGTGACACAGACTCAATTCTGGATCCTTAATTTTTTCTTTTCATAAAAAGCCACATAAAAGTAAAGAGAGCAGTTCAATACCATACCTGGGGGAAAAAGTCTGTTAATTCACTGTAACGTATTCTGCACGGAGAAGTATTGTCAGGTGTTATCAACATTTTACTTTTTTTCACCAGGTGTGTTGGGTGTTGAGAAAAAAAAGTGACACTTTCAGTGATGAAGGGAGATACTGTCACTCTAAATCCTGATGATGCTGAAATAAAGACAGGTGATCCGATACTGTGGAAGTTTGAAGGGTCTATCATAGGAAAAAGGAAAACAGATGGAAGCGTCTTTACACATGATATTGGTGATGTGAGATTCAAAGAAAAACTGCTACTGGACAAACTAACTGGATGTCTGACCATCACAGACCTCACAACTGATCACACTGGACTTTATCAACTAGAGATCAAGAAGAGCAAAACTGAGACTCGAACAAATTACAGCGTCACTGTCAATGGTGAGTAACTCAAATCTTACAGTGAAATAACTGGATTAAAATCTGGATTAGTATTCTAATAACCATTTAGATAATGTGGCATATTCACAAATTTTGACCTTAAAGATGCTGTGCTTGTTTGTTTCTGTAACTTAAATAGTTAAAAGCAGCAGCATGATGTTTAAAATAAGAAAAATGTGGAAAGGAATATATAATCTAAGTATATTCAAAACCGTAACATATGCTTGAATTTGCAGCAAAGAAGTGTATGGAGTTATTTTCATATCAACTTTTAAAAGTTACAAATGACCAAATGTATAAATGACCAAATCAGAGGATTTTCATAAAAGAAAATCATAAAAATTAATTTTATAAGATTTAATTTGTATGTAGTTACACTTTTGTTTATTTCTCTCTCTCTCTGTTTTTTTTTAAACAACTGTCATTGTCTTTTAAATGACAACAATGAAAATAAGGACACCGTATGGAAGACACTGATTATTAAAATTCAGTAAGAAACAAAAATAAGAGTCAATAAGAAGTCTCTTAAAATATAATTTTTTTCTTATTTTGAAGAACATTTTAAAAATCTAAAGAACTTTTCTCTACTATAAAGATTCTTTTGATGGGAAGGTTCCATGGATGTTAAAGGTTCTTCATGGAATCATTGATGCCAATAAAGAACCTTTATTTTTAAGTAAAAGTTACTAGAAAAAAACTTGCTTATTGAGAACTCAGTTTTATAAGTTTTTATAAGACATGACTGCTTAATTCGGGATGTATTTCAGGCAAGTTGACATTATATTAATGAATCCAGAAAGTTTGTGAAAAATAGACACCAAACACAGATGAACCGGTATTCATAAAAACATGTAGTGTCATTTTTATTTACAGTCATTTTCACATCAGTGTGGAACTACAAGTTATGAAACGCTGTAAAACATCTTGGAATTCTGAGTTTATTCATCTCCATTAAAGCAGCATTTTAAAGCAACTAATGCAAAATGAAAAATGGTTTAAAGCCATTCCACAGTTTAATGGCTTGAAACAATACAAATAGTTTACTTTGTACTCCTTGTTTATAAGGGAGCGTGGGAGGGGGCATGCAACCTTACTTCCTCCTTTTTTGTCATTGGCCATTCACATTCTGAAGTTGAGTATTCAGTCGACTTAAAGATTTAAGTACACTGAACTCATTACTAGACAAATATTTGGAATATAATTGCTCAAACATTTTTTTAAACAAAGTTGAAAGTAGTTAATACAAAGACAAGTGTTGGGACAGCATCAACCATACATATACAAATCGGCCACAAAGTAAAAGCACACAGCAGTTAGGGCTGGGCGATATATATAACGATATGATGATGCGCATCTAGTCAGTAAAGCTGCTTCCGTGATCACCGCTAAAATCTCCATCATCTGCTTATAATTGGAGTGGCATTTAATAGACAGCAGAGGTGGGACTTTCAAGTCACAAGCAAGTCTTCAAGTCATATCCAAATCCTCAAAGGGTTAAAGTTAATGAGATAATTAAGTGACTAATTAAATGATGATTGTGCATTAGTGATGAACATCTGCTGTTAACAATCAACATCACTGAAGTAAAGAGAAACACAAGAACTACAACTGCATTTAGCCACAGCCTTCAACAGAAAAAAAAAAAAAAAAAACACTATGCCACCATAATTGTGGTCAGGGTTGGCTTTAGGTAGTCTCTTGACCCTTTTACTAATTCAAAGCAATTTGATTCAAAACAACTTCAACATTGTTTTTACAACAAACATGTATGCATTGCTGAATCAAACCTTGTAGTGACAGATGATTTTATGCTTTTACTGCTTATAACTCATGTTGACTTGGACATCATGAGATAGTCTTCTTTGGATTGTTGACTGACATTCAGCTTTTTCCAGAGTTGGGACTTTCAATTCACAAGCAAGTCTTCAAGTCATATCCCAAGTCCTCAAAGGGTTAAAGTTAATGAGATAATTAAGTGACTAATTAAATGATGATTGTGCATTAATGATGAACACCTGCTGTTCTTGAGAATTACAGAGGATCATATGTTGATGTTTTATTGGTTAAAGTGATGCAACCATAATGGAGATCAGCGTGTGCTTTAGTGGGGCTCTTGACCCTTGACTTTCATGTTAGATCTCCTTATGTAGGATTGCATGAGGTGCTGTAAAGCAGTGAGAAGAAATTAATCTGTATGTGATAGGTGGTCAGATTACAATCAAATTAACATTAGCTCTATTTAAGTTTAGCATAATCAAACCAGTAAAACTACACTCTACTAAGTGCATACAAAATTTGAAAAGCTATACTCTGTAGACACACACAAACATCAAGAACCAGCATATGACTCTCAACAGTGGTGACAATCAACAAAATGTTGCATGCTGGGGAAAACCTTAGTAAAAACTCGCTCGTGGGAGTTTTACTTACTCAAAGTTGTTCTAAGGGCAGAAAAGAAAATGATTGGTTGAAAGATTCAACCAATGAAATTAAATCAGAGGCGGGGTCTAGACGTTTGGAAATTTGGAGGGAAGATCCGTTGTAATCGACTGTTCGTTGGAGCGGGAGATCACATATATTGTAAGGTAAGTAAATTTATGATATATTGTTAAAAAAAAAAAAAAACATTAACATAAACAGCCTCTAAGTGTACTAAGATAATTAGGGGAACATTGAAAGTGCACAAAAATAATAATCCTCGTCTAAACATCCGATCGTATTTTGATTTGACTTTTTCAGTTCACCGCGCCAAAGCTGTTAACTTAATTGGATAACTATGGTAAAACATGGTTTTCCAGTGCTAACCTACCCCGCTGTCTGTGAAGCCGATATATGCGATCACATAATTCGTTCAAGCCACCTTCAAATGTATACATCCCCCGCCCTAGCGTTGCAAGTGGGACCAACGTACTTCATATCGCTGTTATTTTTAGCTGCTCTCAGGGCAGAAGTATTCAATAGATTTGTATCGCTGTTATTTTTAATATTCAGTGGTTTCATATCGCTGTTATTTTTAGTCTATGCTGCTCTCGGGGCAGAAGTATTCAATAGATTTGTATCGCTGTTATTTTTAATATTCAGTGGTTTCATATTTCTATTATTTTTAGTCTATGCTGCTCTTGGGCAGGAATATTAAATAGATTCATATCGCTGTTATTTTTAATATTCAGTGGTTTCATATCGCTGTTATTTTTAGTCTATGCTTCTCTCGGGGCAGCTGTTATTTTTAATATTCAGTGGTTTCATATCGCTGTTAATTTTAGTCTATGCTGCTCTCGGGGCAGAAGTATTAAATAGATTCGTATAGCTGTTATTTTTAATATTCAGTGGTTTCATATCGCTGTTATTTTTAGTCTATGCTGCTCTCGGGGCAGAAGTATTCAATAGATTCGTATCGCTGTTATTTTTAATATTCAGTGGTTTCATATCGCTGTTATTTTTAGTCTATGCTGCTCTGGGGCAGAAGTATTCAATAGATTCATATCGCTGTTATTTTTAATATTCAGTGGTTTCATATCGCTTTTCTTTTTAGTCTATGCTGCTCTCGGGACAGAAGTATTCAATAGATTCATATCGATGTTATTTTTAATATTCATATCGCTCTTATTTTAAGTCTATGCTGCTCTGGGGGCAGAAGTATTCAATAGATTCATATCGCTGTTATTTTTAATATTCAGTGGTTTCATATCGCTGTTATTTTTAGTCTATGCTGCTCTCGGGGCAGAAGTATTCAATAGATTCATATCGATGTTATTTTTAATATTCATATCGCTCTTATTTTAAGTCTATGCTGCTCTGGGGGCAGAAGTATTCAATAGATTCATATCGCTGTTATTTTTAATATTCAGTGGTTTCATATCGCTGTTATTTTTAGTCTATGCTGCTCTCGGGGCAGAAGTATTCAATAGATTCATATCGATGTTATTTTTAATATTCATATCGCTCTTATTTTTAGTCTATGCTGCTCTCGGAGCAGAAGTATTCAATAGATTCATATCGCTGTTATTTTTAATATTCAGTGGTTTCATATCGCTGTTATTTTTAGTCTGTGCTGCTCTCAGGCAGAAGTATTCAATAGATTCATATTGATGCTATTTTTAATATTCATATCGCTCTTATTTATAGATTCATATTACTGTGTTATTTTAGTGTACTACGCTGCTCTCAGGGCTGCAGTTCTCAATAGATTCATATTACTGTGTTATTTTAGTGTACTACAATAGATTCATATTACTGTGTTATTTTAGTGTACTACAATAGATTCATATTACTGTGTTATTTTAGTGTACTATGCTGCTCTCAGGGCTGCAGTACTCAATAGATTCATATTACTGTGTTATTTTAGTGTACTATGCTGCTCTCAGAGCTGCAGTACTCAATAGATTCATATTACTGTGTTATTTTAGTGTACTATGCTGCTCTCAGAGCTGCAGTACTCAATAGATTCATATTACTGTGTTATTTTAGTGTACTATATGCTGCTCTCAGGGCTGCAATACTCAATAGATTCATATTACTGTGTTATTTTAGTGTACTATATGCTGCTCTCAGAGCTGCAGTTCTCAATGGATTCATATTACTGTGTTATTTTAGTGTACTATATGCTGCTCTCAGAGCTGCAGTTCTCAATGGATTCATATTACTGTGTTATTTTAGTGTACTATGCTGCTCTCAGAGCTGCAGTACTCAATAGATTCATATTACTGTGTTATTTTAGTGTACTATGCTGCTCTCAGGGCTGCAGTACTCAATAGATTCATATTACTGTGTTATTTTAGTGTACTATATGCTGCTCTCAGGGCTGCAATACTCAATAGATTCATATTACTGTGTTATTTTAGTGTACTATATGCTGCTCTCAGGGCTGCAGTACTCAATAGATTCATATCACTGTTATTTTAGTGTACTATATGCTGCTCTCAGGGCTGCAATACTCAATAGATTCATATGACTGTGTTATTTTAGTGTACTATGCTGCTCTCAGAGCTGCAGTACTCAATAGATTCATATTACTGTGTTATTTTAGTGTACTATATGCTGCTCTCAGGGCTGCAATACTCAATAGATTCATATTACTGTGTTATTTTAGTGTACTATATGCTGCTCTCAGGGCTGCAGTACTCAGTAGATTCATATTACTGTTATTTTAGTGTACTATATGCTGCTCTCAGAGCTGCAGTACTCAATAGATTCATATTACTGTGTTATTTTAGTGTACTATATGCTGCTCTCAGGGCTGCAGTACTCAATAGATTCATATTACTGTGTTATTTTAGTGTACTATATGCTGCTCTCAGGGCTGCAGTACTCAATAGATTCATATCACTGTGTTATTTTAGTGTACTATGCTGCTCTCAGGGCTGCAGTACTCAATATATTCATATTACTGTGTTATTTTAGTGTACTATGCTGCTCTCAGGGCTGCAGTACTCAATAGATTCATATTACTGTGTTATTTTAGTGTACTATATGCTGCTCTCAGGGCTGCAGTACTCAACAGATTAATTTTACTGTGTTATTTTAGTCTACTATATGCTGCTCTCAGGGCTGCAGTTCTCAATAGATTAATTTTACTGTGTTATTTTAGTCTACTATATGCTGCACAGACAAGGCTTATGCCTATATTAAGACTATTTTATACTGCTTCAGGTACCACTGCAGAGTAGCACAATACCTGCGTGACTTATCATAGACATGTTGCTCTTGAAGCACGAGAGCTTATTTTATTAGGACCTGAGCACTGATGGTGTAAGGACCCTATTGTAATTGCTCAGTAAATTATTCTTGTTCTCTGAAATCATTTTTGAGGGCCTAAACATTCTCGAAAACTCATGAAACTTTGCACACGTATCAGAAGTGGTGGAAATGTATGTCTCATTTGGGATTCACAATTAGGTGTGGCAAAATGGCTTGATAGCGGCACCTTCAAAATGTCAATTAAGCACAGTTTGTGCTACGTTTAATGTACAAGTATGAAATTCGGTTGCCCACCGGTTTTCCTAAAGCCACTGGGTGCAAAGGCACTTTCATCACTGCTTGCAGCTTTAATTTTATCCTAATATTTGATGCTTTAAAATTGGTGCCATTGTTCTCCATAGGTAATGCTAATGTTTCCAATGTTTTATTATCAGCTTATTCCTCTGCTTTCAAGGAGCATTTCTTTCTGAGAAAAATGAATGGTAAGTATGTGTTTTTTTTTTTTTTTTTGTAATGTGCATTAGCTAGGCTACCTGAATACAATGTATTTTAATAAACAATAAAGGGAAAAGGGTGTAGTCTAAGACTACAAGAGTACTTTATAGGCCTGTATTTTCTGTAGAAAATGTTATTCTGTGATCTTTGCACATTATTTAAACACTAAAATATAGAATATTAAAACAATAGTTTAAAAACATTTAAATAAGGGGAAAATAATCATTTATGCAGTCTTACAAATTATGAAGTCTGGAGGACTGCATGGAAGAGGCATCGGAAGGATTGGACCCTATCCACTTTACATGGAGAGTTTTGAATCCCTCATAGAAAACAACGAAGTATCTGATGAGGTAACATTTCTCTTGTATTTTTTACAACTTGTGTGTAAGAAATGTTTTAAAGAGAAAGTTCACCCTCGAGCTGCACGATTCTGCTCTCTGTTGAACTATATGCTGCTCTCAGGGCTGCGGTTCTCAATAGATTCATTTTACTGTGTTATTTTAGTGTACTATATGCTGCTCTCAGAGCTGCAGTTCACAATAGATTCATATTACTGTGCTATTTTAGTGTACTATATGCTGCTCTCAGAGCTGCAGTTCACAATAGATTCATATTACTGTGTTATTTTAGTGTACTATATGCTGCTCTCAGAGCTGCAGTTCTCAATAGATTCATATTACTGTGTTATTTTAGTGTACTATATGCTGCTCTCAGGGCTGCAGTTCTCAATAGATTCATTTTACTGTGTTATTTTAGTGTACTATATGCTGCTCTCAGGGCTGCAGTTCTCAATAGATTCATTTTACTGTGTTATTTTAGTGTACTATATGCTGCTCTCAGAGCTGCAGTTCTCAATAGATTCATTTTACTGTGTTATTTTAGTGTACTATATGCTGCTCTCAGGGCTGCAGTACTCAATAGATTCATATCGCTGTTATTTTAGTGTACTATATGCTGCTCTCAGGGCTGCAGTACTCAATAGATTCATATCGCTGTTATTTTAGTGTACTATATGCTGCTCTCAGAGCTGCAGTTCTCAATAGATTCATATTACTGTGTTATTTTAGTGTACTATATGCTGCTCTCAGAGCTGCAGTTCACAATAGATTCATATTACTGTGTTATTTTAGTGTACTATATGCTGCTCTCAGGGCTGCAGTTCTCAATAGATTCATATTACTGTGTTATTTTAGTGTACTATATGCTGCTCTCAGGGCTGCAGTTCTCAATAGATTCATTTTACTGTGTTATTTTAGTGTACTATATGCTGCTCTCAGGGCTGCAGTACTCAATAGATTCATTTTACTGGGTTATTTTAGTGTACTATATGCTGCTCTCAGGGCTGCAGTACTCAATAGATTCATATCGTTGTTATTTTAGTGTACTATATGCTGCTCTCAGGGCTGCAGTACTCAATAGATTCATTTTACTGGGTTATTTTAGTGTACTATATGCTGCTCTCAGAGCTGCAATACTCAATAGATTCATATTACTGTGTTATTTTAGTGTACTATATGCTGCTCTCAGAGCTGCAGTACTCAATAGATTCATTTTACTGTGTTATTTTAGTGTACTATATGCTGCTCTCAGGGCTGCAGTACTCAATAGATTCATTTTACTGTGTTATTTTAGTGTACTATATGCTGCTCTCAGGGCTGCAGTACTCAATAGATTCATTTTACTGTGTTATTTTAGTGTACTATATGCTGCTCTCAGGGCTGCAGTACTCAATAGATTCATTTTACTGTGTTATTTTAGTGTACTATATGCTGCTCTCAGGGCTGCAGTACTCAATAGATTCATATCGTTGTTATTTTAGTGTACTATATGCTGCTCTCAGGGCTGCAGTACTCAATAGATTCATTTTACTGGGTTATTTTAGTGTACTATATGCTGCTCTCAGAGCTGCAATACTCAATAGATTCATATTACTGTGTTATTTTAGTGTACTATATGCTGCTCTCAGAGCTGCAGTACTCAATAGATTCATTTTACTGTGTTATTTTTAGTGTACTAGAGTACTATACATTGATCTTGGAAAATATAACTGAATTAACTACCATAGAACTATCCCTTTTATGCATGTAAGTTAGTTTGGATAAAATCATTAGAAATATAAATGTAAGGCATTCAGAAGTTTTATTCTTTTCACAGTTCTCCTCAAAACACCAATTTTGAAAGCTTGAACTCAAAATTCTCAAAACAAGTTTGCTATCACTTTTAGTATTTTTAATTTTGTGCTTTTTCTTTTTTTCCCTCTTTTTTTCTTTGGTTGATGTTTCCTTAGATAATGGATGCCTTGTTCCATCTGTTCAGCAGGGTAAGATGTTAACTAAACTAATTTGAACACTTTCTATATAAGGGGAAGACACCAGTCTAATCTAACACACCTGAGTATTTTATCATGTATTGTGAAAATGTCTTGACGTATTGTGATATATATTTTCGTTATGGCCCAACCCTGCCTAGGAGTATTTTCAATACAATAATTATTGGAACAGTACCATCAACACTTGTGAATGAAGACATCAAAATGGTCATAAAATGGTCGCTGGTATTGTTCGGATAATTAGTTTGCTTTTTTTTTCATGCACTTCGTTGACCTTGTGAAGTTGCACTTATTTTAAAAATGATTGTCAGTACCTTTCCTTTTTTTGTTTAGAAGCGGCCAGATGTTTTGGCCATTAATAATCAGACCCTGGGTCACATTCTGGAGGGTGACACCCGGGCTAGGAGCAGTTATTTTACGAAGGTAAGAAGTACCCTGACAAAACTTGAAAAGCCAGTTCTTACCAGTGTTACAGGTATAACTAATATAGACAAATATTCATTGCTAGTCTCACAGAATAGTTTTTAATTTGCTCTTACTGAATTAAAGGGATTACATACATTTCATTTTACATTCATAATTTTACTTTCCTTTTAAGAAGAACATATTTGAAAATAAAACCGAGGTTGTTGGTCCCTTTTTGGAGGACGGGAATCATTGGACTTTTTTTGTAAGTTACTTACCAAGTAACTATGTACATATTATAAACATGTCAAGCATATTGGCTCCCAGTGTAACATATTTGTTGTTTTTTTTTCTAGCACTGCAGCATTGTTGACCGTGCAATTACATACCTTAATTCACTTGGGGAAACAGATGAACAATATAACAAAATAGCAGAAAACTGGAGGTACAGGCATTTTTTACCCCCAAAAAACAAAATTACATTTTTGTTTTTCTATGTAAACTTTATTTTACACATCTGCATTACATATTTTAATCTTCATCTACATTTCAGCACATTTGCTGCTTCAAAAGGCTACCAGGGGCCATGGAAAAGAATACTCAGGAAACATAGCTTACAGCATGATAGCATTTCATGTGGTGTTTTCACAGCTGTGGTAAAATGCTTTTCATTTATTATTATTATTATTATTACTACTACTAAAAAATCATTGTCAGTTTTTTGGATCATGAAACTTTTGTCATTTGTAATGATATTGCATATATTTCATATGACTAATTGGTTTATTGGTTTTAGAAATTCTACAAAATTCCAGTTGATTATGGCATTGAACTAATCATTCTTTTTGGAACACCTTTAGTTTGCTGAGGCCATACTTGGAGGCTCGGGGGGATACCTTACGTGCTCTCCTATCCAGGAAGAGAGGGAGCGTCTGGGGACACTTCTCTTTAGTTCACTTGGTAAGTACCATGCTCATGTATGAATTTAGAGTTCCCTTTCGAAAGGGAACTTCTACTCTGCGCTGACAGTGCTATGGGGAACGTCCTCTGTGACCCGTGCTCGAAATGCCAAAAATCACAACACTCCAATCCTATTGGCCGGCGACAGTCTATCACATATATACGTATAAAGTATATATGTATAAAGGGAGCGCCTGGGGCAACAGATGACATCCTTTTGTCTTTTTGCAACTGTTTTTTGCTCATGCCATTTTTACTCTGCCAAAAAATGTCTGCTAAATCGTTCAGGAAGTGTGCTGATCCTTGTCCCAGGTTTCTGACACCGGAGGACACACAAAACTTGTGTGTTTCTTGTCTGGGCGAGGAGCACGCACGGTCAGTACTCGAGGGTGCTGCCTGTGCTAACTGTGAGCGTTTTCCCATGAAAACGCTCCGTTCTCGTTTGGCCCTCTTCTCGAGGTGCCGTCACCGCTGCCTGGTGGTTCCGGCCCCGCTCGTGCTGAGGCTGAGGGGCGTCTGAAATCATGGGGCTCGCAGGTGGAGCTCGCTGAGGAATTTGAGAGGGGTGTCAATCTTTCTCAAGCCGAAGCGGCTGACGAGGATGCGCTTCTGGTGGATGACGGCGATGTGCTATCTTTGACATCCTCGGACCCAGGAGCGAGTGCTCTCTTGGCTCAAAGCCCCGGAGAACAGGAGATGGCCGAAGTGGGAGAAGCGGGCAAGCCCGCAGCTCCCGCTAGGCCGCCCTGCGCGGCTTTTTCGGAGTTGCTGGAGGTTATGGAACGCATCTCGAGCAGACTGCAGCTGCCCTGGGAGCGCATGAGGAGGGAACCCGCTCGCAGCAGGTTAGACGATCGTTTTCTCTCTACCGTTTGATGTGATAGGCTGTCGCCAGCCAATAGGATTGGAGTGTTGTGATTTTTGGCATTTCGAGCACGGGTCAAGGAGGACGTTCCCTATAGCGCTGTCAGCGCAGAGTCTCGTTCTCTGTTCTCAGGGAACCATGGTTACATACGTAACCTGAGACGTTCCTATTGGTTGTTTCCTGTCGAAAGATTAATAATGCAGCAAATATGTTTCCTCTGTGTTTCAGATAGGTCAGGTATTTGTGGCATCTGTTTTCATAAAGTACCCAGGAAGAACAAGGCAAGTGATGCAAATGACAATTTAAATATTAGAAAATAAAGTTAGATTCTAAGCTTCAACTGATGTTTGTCCATTGGTTTTTTGATCTAGTACACCAGATTAAATTGTTTAATTAGTTGGGGAATAAAAGATAAATACAATAAATAAATGTTCCTTAGGAATTGGATAACCTTGATCTAACCTTTTTTTCATGCAAATGATCTTTCTAGGAAAAATGTTCAATATGTTTTGTCAGTATTCATAAAAGATGTCTTCCTGGGAAACCGAAGTGTCTTTTTTGCAAAGGTAGTACATTTTGGATTAAATGACCCTTGTGACTACATTATAAAATAATCCTTCTAACAACTGCAAAGTTTAGGGTTAGTTCACCCAAAAATGAAAATTCGGTCATTAATTTCTCACTCTCAAGTCGTTCCACACCCGTAAGACCTTCGTCATCCTCAGTATTGGGCTGATTTTCAAAACACTGCTTCATGAAGCTTTTAAGCTTTACAAATCTTTTGTTTCAAATCAGACGTTCGGATCACTGAAGTCACATGATTTTAGTAATCGAGGCTTCATTACAGCATAAGTGTTTTGAAATGTCAATGGTTCACGTGACTTTGGCAGTTTGATATGCGCTCTGAACCACTGATTCAAAACAAAAGATTCATAGAGCTTCAAAGCTTCACGAACAAGTGTTTTGAAATCACCCATCACTAGATATAGTTGAATAATGTCATTTCGTTTTTTGGTGCACAAAAAGTTTTCTCATCACTTCATAACATTAAAGTTGAACCACTGTAGCCACATGAACTGTTTTAAACGTGTTTTTAGTAGCTTTCTGGGCATCTGATAGTGTTGATTATCTTGCTGTCAAGAGAGGCCTCACTGAGCCATCAGATTTGATCAAAAATATCTTAATTTGTGTTCCGAAGATGAACAAAGGTCTTACGGGTGTGGATCTACTTAATGACAGATATTTTTTTCAGGGCAAACTAACCCTATATGGCACTTTACATTTTTAGAGGCTGTATAAACTATTATTAAAATTGACTAACAGATAGTCTGTTCTCTATTCATTTAATATTATTACTAAATACATCAATTATGTTAGAAGACAGCTCAGGAGAAAGCGAGAATGAACCTGAGGGACAAGATAGATCAGGAGAAAGACAGAACAAACCTGAGGGACAAGATAGATCAGGAGAAAGAGAGGATGAACCTGAGGGACAAGATAGATCAGGAGAAAGAGAGGACGAACCTGAGGGACAAGACAGATCAGGAGGAAGAGAGAACGAACCTGAGGGAGAAGACCGCTCAGGAGGAAGAGAGAACGAACCTGAGGGAGAAGACAGCTCAGGAGGAAGAGAGAACGAACCTGAGGGAGAAGACAGATCAGGAGGAAGCAAACAAAATGAAGGAATTCAGGAAGAAAGCAGCTCGGGACTTAACCAAGTTCAAGGTAAAGTCTTAAGTAAACACAAATTTGCTTAAAAATTTGTGGACACTTTGTCCTACATGAATTTTCATGTGAAATTAAGGTTGTTAATATTGAGATATTATGCCATTTGCTGCTGCTATGCACTTCTTTAACCTGTGGAAGGTTTTAGCCATTGTAAAAAAAAAAATCAGTGGTTTTAATGTTACTGCAGTAAACAATGTGATTTGTGTGTTGATTTGTGTAGTAAAGAACCAGTGTTTATATTGACACTGGTATAAACAAAGAAAACCACAATGCATTTATTAATCTATAGACATAGTAATTACTTTTAACTTAATTTAAATGAAAGCATGCTATGCCTCTCCCATACTGATACTGTTACTTTTCTTTTTATTCACCCTTCCAGGGGGATTCCTGGTGGAAAGTGTTTTAAAAGTTTCAGACTCTCATCAAGCAAAAAGGTAAAAAAAAAAAAAATTAAAATAAATGTGTGTGTGTGTATATATATATATATATATATGAAATGTATATATGTGTCACGAGATCTCGCGAGACTAAAATGTGATGAGATTTCTCGTCAAGGCGAAAAGTATTCTTGTGATGTTGCCATGACAGAGTGTTAGGATGATTAGGAAAGAATATGACACCGCTACATTTACTACGCCTCCACTGACATTTTTTTGAGCACGATCAGTCATAAGTATCAATTTACATTCACTTAAAGCTGCGCACACACTTAGTGGATTCATAATATTGGACTCACCGCAGGTAACTCATAATCTGCAGTTGTTACTCCTGTCTCCTGACAAAAACATTGTATGCAGTGCCTGTGGAGTGTGCAGTGTTACCGGAGCGCGCAGCCGCGCACGTCTCTCACAAGGAACGTCATGGCAGTGATTGACAAGCCAGAGGGCCAATCCACGCACGTCTCTCACAAGGAACGTCGTGGCAGTGATTGACAAGACAGAGGAGATGGTCCTCACTGCAGAACACAAGATCCAGGGGGCGTGGTTGGATCCAGATCCAACTCCTCCCACCTTACATATACCTAAACCTACCCGTCTCCACCCCCTGATCCCTAAACCCACCCACCGCCACCCTTAAACCTACCCATCTCCACCCCTAAACCTACCAATCTCCACCCCCTAGATGGGGATCCAACCACCCCCTGGATCTTGTGTTCTGCAGTGAGGGGCTACTGAGACAGAGGGCAAATCGTTTACGCGATGATCGCATTAACCATTGGCTGATGTTTTTAAGGCACTACCTCGTGCACAGATGATGTATATTAAAATTATTCCTTTCAGTGCACCTAATAAATAGTCTTTTATCAGTTAGTAAAGACAGTTTCAAGTAATATTTACATCCTCTTTAGCACCTTTAATAAATACTGTAGCAAATATATTGCTCATTGTTAGTTGATGTTGGTTAATACATTAATGTTAATAAATGAGACCTTATTGTAAAGTGTTACCATTTTTATTTATACTGTTTTTATTTCTATGATCAGTTTGTGGAAAGGAGTTCAGATAGGAGGTCAAAGGTTGTAGAAGCTCATAAATCATGTACAGTAAGGTCTGAAGAGACTGAAATCATACAGAAGAGAAGTCAGTGAGTTGAGTTTGTGGCAAAACCTTTTACAGTGCTTGAGTATTGTTGCCTTTTACTGCATATGATAATTCATAATCAGAAAGTAGAAATTAAATGACATTCATTACAAGATGATTAGTTAAAACATTTCAAATACACCTGCAGAATATGTTTTCTAGTCATGTATTTCGCCATTGAGGATTTCTTAAAAATAGTGTGTAAAAATCTTGTCTCGTCTCATCTCGTGAACTCAATCTTGAGTCTCGTCTTGTCTCGTGAGATAACCGTCTCGTCACACCCCTAATATATACAGGTGCTGGTCATATAATCATCAATAAGTTGATTTATTTCACTAATTTCATTCAAAAAGTGAAACTTATATTATATTCATTCATTACACACAGACTGATATATTTCAAATGTGCCAAAGCTACCAGTACCTGGTTTAAGGACCATGGTATCCCTGTTCTTAATTGGCCAGCAAACTCGCCTGACCTTAACGTCATAGAAAATCTATGAGGTTTTGGGAAGAGGAAGATGTGATATGCCAGACCCAACAATGCAGAAGAGCTGAAGGCCACTATCAGAGCAACCTGGGCTCTCATAACACCTGAGCAGTGCCACAGACTGATCGACTCCATGCCACGCCGCAATGCTGCAGTCATTCAGACAGAAGGAGCCACAACTAAGTATTGAGTGCTGTACATGCTCATACTTTTCAGGTTTATACTATTCAGTTGGCCAAGATTTCTAAAAATCCTTTCTTTGTATTGGTCTTAAGTAATATTCTAATTTTCTGAGATACTGAATTTGGTATTTTCCTTAGTTATCAGTTATAATCATCAAAATGAAAAGAAATAAACATTTGAAATATATCAGTCTGTGTGTAATGAATGAATATAATATACAAGTTTCACTTTTTAAATGAAATTAATGAAATAAATCAACTTTTTGATGATATTCTAATTATATGACCAGCCTGTATATATAAATGGGTTATTAATTATAGCAAATTATGCTGTATATCATTTATTTAAAAAATCAAGTTAATTATCTTATTGCCATGGTTCAAATCCTTCTTTTGTATACTCTAAAGATTTTTTTTTAAAAGATAAAGCACCTCTGCCTTTTCAAGGATTTTTTAATGTACATAACACATTGATATTTCAGATACCTGGTCACATCAGCTGAACTACAGAGGAGGTGCTCTCCTCCAGAGAGTTACTCAGCAAACACTGTTGTGGCTTATCTACGGAAGGCCAAGGGACAAAAAAACAAAATCACAGAGAAGTTGGCAGAGTTGGAGGTGAACCCCTCAAAGCGCACAAAGTTATCTTCACAGTGCTCTAAACTTTGTGAAGGTAAAAATATAGTAGTAGTAATAACTCTAAAGGGAATTCTGAGACCAGTATCCTTGTTTTGTGGTTTTGAATCATAAGTTTCTTTATAATAGTAAAATTTTATAACAATATAACTTCCACTGAAATTCCACATTACTTATAACTGTATTGTTATACAGTTATATAAATGTATAAATAAAAAGTAAATATAATCGTAGACAAGTTGTTTTGCCACTATGGGCAAGTTTTATGGTGTTCAGTTTTACCAAAATAAGTCAATATATTATGTTAATAGCCTGATTTGCTGTTTTACTACCAGTTTTGGAATATACACTCACTGTCCACTTTAATAGGAACTCCTGTACACCATGTCCTTCATAGAATCATACAAGCAGCCAATCATATGGCAACTGCACCCTGCATAAAATCATACAGATACAGGTCAAAAGCACATCAATCATCAGAATGGGGAAAATGTGATCTGTAACTTTTACAGTTTCTGTGCCTCAGATTAGGCATTTGCACCCCCATAATTATTGCTTACTTAATATTTTTTGTAACATTCTGTGCAAACTCTGAGACTTTTGTGTGAGAAACATCCCAGTATATCAGCAGGATCTGAAATATGGCACCAACAACCATGCCACGGTTATTGTGTTGTTGATTCTGATAGTTGATGTGAACATCATTAACCAGAGCTCTTGGAATGTATCTGCATGTTGTTGTTATGTTTACATTATGCTGCTGCCGTGATTGGCTAATTAGATAACTGCATGAATATACAGGTAGTCTTAATAAGGTGGACGATGAGTGTATCCACATACTTCATCTTTTGTTATTTTTTTTGTACTGCTTATAAGTTGGACATTATTACAAATAATTTTGCTGTTGTATTTATTTGTATTTTAGATGAATGCAAGGATCTGGCTGGGGACATAATGTTCCTTGCCGCAAAATTCATCCCCCAAAAAAGGGTGGGTGAAGCCTTGCTTAAAGAAGGGAATGTCCATGCAGCTATGGTCAAAACCGAAGACTGCAGGTAATTTAATAACAATTTACTACTACACTTGATGTTAAAGGGATAGTTCACCAAAAAATAAAAATTCTGTAATTAATTACTCAGCCTCATGTCGTTCCAAACCTGTAAGATGTTCGTTCATCCTCAGAACACAAATTATTTGAAACAAAATTTGTAAAGATTTGAAGCTTCATGAAACTGTGTTTTGAAATCACCATCACTAGATATTGATTAATAAAGTCATTATTTTGTCATTTTTGGCACACAAAAAGTATTTTTGTTCACTTCATAACATTAAGGTTGAACCACCGTAGTCACAAGACCTGTTTTATATATGTCTTTAGTACCTTTCTGGGCATCTGAAAGTGTTAATTGTCTTGCTGGCAATGGAGGCCTCACTGAGCCATTGGATTTGATCAAAAATATCTTAATTTGTGTTCTGAAGATGAATGAAGATCTTATGGGTGTAGAACGACATGAGGGCGAGTAATAAATGTCGATTTCTTTTTTTTTTTTTGGGTGAACTAACCCTTTAACTTAATGATTCAATGATCAGTTGAACTGGAAAAATAAATAGCTTTTTGTATTTTTTATTGCAGGAAGACTTTGAAAGATTTAAAGGCTGCTCTAAAGAACAATTGGGACACATTTGACCTGGCAACACATGGTCTTGGTCCTGCCGTAATAAATGGCACTTTTTCGTTGATAGATGCGTGTCTTAAGGAAAAGATGAGAGCACTGAAAAAAAAAGACTCCACAGATGAGTAAGGTTCCCCCACTTTTGTTTACTTGTATTGTTTCAAACTCTTGTTTCTCGATGTTCAGCTGTACAAAAAAAAAAAAAAAAAAATTAATAAAACATTAAAAAGAATTGTTTTTTTTTTTTTTTTTTTTTTTTTAAATCTTAATTACTTACAATTCATATTTGTTCCTTCAATTTGTTCTTATACAAAGTATCTGTACAACACTCATTGAAAAAAGACAGGCTAGGCAAAGCAAATAGTAATTGTTTCATCAATGAAACATTTCTTATCTCTACAAGATCAAACACGTTTTTTCTTCTTTTTGACCATGTAGGCTACAGTGACTACATCTTTTGCTTTTTTGATCCTTTTACGATAACTATGAAGTGCAGTCACTTTTATTTTTCTTGACAGTTTACTAAACTGTGAAAAAACTAACTTGTGTGCTCTTTCAACTAACCTGTACACTTCATTACCCTCACAAAATTTTTCTGATTTGCTCCACTCATGGAGATCTGTAAGCATGGCTTGCAGTGTAACTTGTTTTCTCTCACTGGACCTAAAGCAGTGTGAATCATCAGGTATGTTCTCAGATGATGTTGGGTACAGAATGTTGTGAACCAATATACATACACATACCTCTCCATGGCTATTTGCAATGCATGTGCAAAATTTGGTCCCTTTACAACTCACAGTTTCTACACTGCCATCAGAGTGGTAGACAGTAAGGTTTTCATCGACCCTGAGGTAGGATTCACTGTCAACAATTTTTTTTGCTACTTCTGCCCTAAGATCTTGAATTATAAGTCCTTGTTTCTCTGCAATGTTCTGTGAAAAAATTAAGTGTTTACACACACATCCACATTGGAATCTTTTGCAATCGCATTTGTGCATGACCAAGTCCACACTGTGACATTGTGTGCTTGTGTCGGGTGGAACCAAACACACTCCATTTTTTATCTCCACTTTTGCACCCAGGCCTTTTGCAATCATAGAATGGGCGGCATTAGTGGTCTCTTCAGTGTTTGCTCCTTTGATTCGTCCAGTTTCTGTGAGGTCATCCAGGTAACTGAACAATTAAATAAAAGAACAAGTTAGGAAATGGTAAACTATTGTAAAAATGAAATGACCGAAAAAAGGCAATACCCTTAAACATTTGTATAGATTTTATAGGCTATAAAATAATTAAGGAAAAAAGGAAGCTGGGAGCTGACAGACCTTTTTACTGAATGATTTGTGCTAAGGAAAAGATCATGTCATAGACAACAGTGAATGTTTATTCAAGAGCTTCCTGTATCCAAACAAGCTGATAATGGCAACAGGTAATGGCCAGAGATAATCTCTATGCAATATTATCACATGATTCTGTATGTCACATGATTTCTGTAATTGGCAATTACAATTTAGCACCATAATAAAAGTAATACATTGAACTATATATACAGCTAAATATATTTACCTGTAATATTTTTGGACATCACCACACAGTAAGCGAAGAAGCTGATCAATCCTGCTATTCATTCTTCCCTTAAGGAACTGGTACTTCATTGTAAGAAAAAATCTGTGTGCAAAAGTTAAGAAACTTAAAATATCCTTAATGAATATTTGTCCTGGATATCATGTTATTTAAAGGTGCTCTAAGCGATCTCACGTGTTTTTAGGCCAAAAAAATTTTTTGTCACATACAGCAAACATCTCCTCACTATCCGCTAGCTGTCCCCTGAACACACTGTTAAAAAAAACGTGGTCTCTGTAGTCGCCACAAGCTCCAAAAACGGACACAAAAACAAACTGGTGCAGCCTGGACCACGAAACAATAAACAGTGCCTCAGGCAATAACCGACAAGCAGCGTCAATACGCAAGCTACTTCATGACTGTTTCAGGAAGCACAGAGGGGAGGGGTAGGAGGAGGAGGAGGGAGGGTCTAGCTAGCCTCTGTTTTGTTTGACAACACTTCGAACGTCAACAGGAAGTTACTCCGCTCAGGATCGCTTAGAGCACCTTTAAAATATGATTTTAGGGCATGATGTTATAATTTTAGTAGCTGACCTCTCTGCCTTGTTGTTGGTTTCGCTGTTATGGTGATAAAATGACCTGCCAAAATTGGACCATAAATCACCAAAACAAATCCACTGATTCTTGAGGTAGGTTGATACATGAGAACTACCAAGACATGTATCGAGCTCTTCACACTTTCTGGATGACATGCTGTTGAACTCTTCTTCCTGTAAAGAAAAAGACACAACATTGTAAAGTTATGCCACCTTAAGTTTACACACATTTAAAGGGGTAGTTCTCCCAAAATTGTCATTTTGTGTCACTCCAAACCTTTTTGACTATTTCCTCAGTAGAACACAATATTTTGTTTTTTTTTCATGCAATGAAACTTAATGGGATACAAAACATTTCTATATTCTATTGCGGAAAAAAAAAATCTTTTGATTTGGATTTACATGAGGGTTAGTAAAGAATGATTTGAATTTTTTTGTGGGAACATTTTTAAAAGACAATTCATTAAAAATAATACACAAACTTAACTAATCCCATTGAAATCTATAGTAAACAACTCAAGATTTATTTCCATGTACTGAAATGATTTCTAAAGAATAAAGTGATTTATGATATAAAAATATTACCGTTAAACAGGATTTCATTCCAACCATTGCTTGAATCACAAGATTCCGCTGATTCACTGGCAAGTTCCCTCCATCTCTTTTAACCGTCCACCTATGTACAGCCTACAAAAACATTCAAAAGCTATAGTCATAT
Organism: Carassius auratus; assembly: GCF_003368295.1. Classification (NCBI taxonomy): domain Eukaryota; kingdom Metazoa; phylum Chordata; class Actinopteri; order Cypriniformes; family Cyprinidae; genus Carassius; species Carassius auratus. Next base: position 28,977 of record NW_020527998.1, on the reverse strand, counting down.
AATGGCATTTGAATTATAATTGTATTTTTAAAATGAATAGGTCTGTAAAATGAATAGGTCTTTTTCCAGTACAAAAGATTTAATAAACCTACCTGGAGTACATGAAACCAGCAAAGAAGAACCTTGGCTGTTGGAAAAACTCTTCTTATGGCATTGAGTTCCTTAAGGTCACGGTCAATCATTATCGACCTACATGATAAGGAATTGAGAATTAATGAATATACGTCAACATCTTTAGAGTTTGTAAAAATGGACAGCTTTTGTAAAAAGGTAGTTTACAATGTGCGGTATTTAAGCAAGTGTTCCATCCAATAGTAATGTTTGTACATAGAAATACCTCAATACATCAGCACACTTTGCTGCCAAACTACTACTGACTCTACTATGTTTTTAACTTCTTACCTGGGAAGAAATCCAGGGTTGTGATTTGCAAGCTTTTCCAAGCAGAGAGCAAGTATGTCCGCTGATTCCTCACTAATAATAAAGTAAGCAAATGGGACTGCTCTTCCAATACTGTTGGTCAAAAGAAGAGCATAAAATGCGTAACCATATGATGTCATGGCTTTGTAAGTAGCGTCCATGAATACCATGGTATGGGGATGTTCTCTAAGTATATCCTTTTGCCAGGGTGTCTGCACTACAATTATAAGTGGTTGATTTTCACTCAAAGGCTGGTAGTAACAAATGTGTTCCTGCAGCTCCGATGTGATCAGCTTGTCCACACTAATGCAGTCTTTTGCATCAGGAAAACTAAGAGCATTATTGGTCTTCTTGATCAATCGTATATCTTCAGGTGTAACGTAATATCGCCGATTATATTTGTCCATATGTCCATGACGTTCTGCCCAGTCCACGCATTTTAAAAGTGTTTCTGAAATTGACAGTCCTTGATCAAGCCACATTTCAATGAAGGTCAATAACTCTGGGTCAATGAGATTTTTTATGCCCTCTTCTTTCATGCACACATCATGTCCGTTGTGTTGAAGCATTTTGTTGACCACAGCACCTGTAAAACTACCATCTTTTATTATTTTAAATGACACATAAGCTTTGCAGGAATTAGCTCTTGTCTTTGTAGGTTCTCCTTTGCTTTTCCCACTTGCTTTGGTCGATCTTTCACATGAAAAGTAAAAGTAGTCTTTATGAGTAGACACAGGGGACTTGAAGGTGCTTTTGGTTTCCTCCTCCAGTTTCTTAATGTAACCCTGCATGAAATCAGTCTCCTCCCCAGAAAAAGGTATGACCTCTTGAATGACTCTGGCATCCCTTACTTTCTTTAACTTTCGCCTTATCCCCTCAAGCCAAATATTCTCCATTTGCCTAGAAAAAACAAACAAATAAAATGGTTAAAAAAAGCACTAGCACTACTCAGTACTACATTTGCAGAGAGCAGCATATAATACACTAAAATAACACAGTAATATGAATCTATTGAGTACTGCAGCCCTGAGAGCAGCACATAATACACTAAAAAATA
>NW_020527998.1:0-22500 GCF_003368295.1 Carassius auratus | reverse complement strand
AATACTTCTGCCCCGAGAGCAGCATAGACTAAAAAGAAAAGCGATATGAAACCACTGAATATAAAAATAACATCGATATGAATCTATTGAATACTCCTGCCCAAGAGCAGCATAGACTAACAATTATAGAAATATGAAACCACTGAATATTAAAAATAACAGCGATACGAATCTGTTGAATACTTCTGCCCCGAGAGCAGCATAGACTAAAAAGAAAAGCGATATGAAACCACTGAATATTAAAAATAACAGCGATACGAATCTATTGAATACTTCTGCCCCGAGAGCAGCATAGACTAAAATTAACAGCGATATGAAACCACTGAATATTAAAAATAACATCGATATGAATCTATTGAATACTTCTGCCCCTAGAGCAGCACAGACTAAAAATAACAGCGATATGAAACCACTGAATATTAAAAATAACATCGATATGAATCTATTGAATACTTCTGCCCAAAGAGCAGCATAGACTTAAAATAACAGAAATATGAAACTATTGAATACTTCTGCCCCGAGAGCAGCATAGACTAAAAAGAACAGAAATTTGAAACCACTGAATATTAAAAATAACAGCGATATGAATCTATGAATACTTCTGCCCCGAGAGCAGCATAGACTAAAAATAAGAGCGATATGAATATTAAAAATAACATCGATATGAATCTATTGAATACTTCTGCCCCGAGAGCAGCATAGACTAAAAAGAAAAGAGATATGAAACCACTGAATATTAAAAATAACAGCGATACGAATCTATTGAATACTTCTGCCCCGAGAGCAGCATAGACTAAAAATAACAGCGATATGAAACCACTGAATATTAAAAATAACAGCTGCCCCGAGAGAAGCATAGACTAAAAATAACAGCGATATGAAACCACTGAATATTAAAAATAACAGCGATATGAATCTATTTAATATTCCTGCCCAAGAGCAGCATAGACTAAAAATAACAGAAATATGAAACCACTGAATATTAAAAATAACAGCGATAAGAATCTATTGAATACTTCTGCCCCGAGAGCAGCACAGACTAAAAATAACAGCGATATGAAACCACTGAATATTAAAAATAACATCGATATGAATCTATTGAATACTTCTGCCCCGAGAGCAGCATAGACTTAAAATAACAGAAATATGAAACTATTGAATACTTCTGCCCCGAGAGCAGCATAGACTAAAAAGAACAGAAATATGAAACCACTGAATATTAAAAATAACAGCGATATGAATCTGTTGAATACTTCTGCCCCGAGAGCAGCATAGACTAAAAATAAGAGCGATATGAATATTAAAAATAACATCGATATGAATCTATTGAATACTTCTGCCCCGAGAGCAGCATAGACTAAAAAGAAAAGCGATATGAAACCACTGAATATTAAAAATAACAGCGATACGAATCTATTGAATACTTCTGCCCTGAGAGCAGCATAGACTAAAAATAACAACGATATGAAACCACTGAATATTAAAAATAACAGCTGCCCCGAGAGAAGCATAGACTAAAAATAACAGCGATATGAAACCACTGAATATTAAAAATAACAGCGATATGAATCTATTTAATATTCCTGCCCAAGAGCAGCATAGACTAAAAATATAGAAATATGAAACCACTGAATATTAAAAATAACAGCGATACAAATCTATTGAATACTTCTGCCCCGAGAGCAGCATAGACTAAAAATAACAGCGATATGAAACCACTGAATATTAAAAATAACATCGATATTTATCTATTGAATACTTCTGCCCCAAGAGCAGCACAGACTAAAAATAACAGAAATATGAAACCACTGAATATTAAAAATAACAGCGATAAGAATCTATTGAATACTTCTGCCCCGAGAGCAGCATAGACTAAAATTAACAGCGATATGAAACCACTGAATATTAAAAATAACATCGATATGAATCTATTGAATACTTCTGCCCGAGAGCAGCACAGACTAAAAATAACAGCGATATGAAACCACTGAATATTAAAAAATAACAGCGATATGAATCTATTTAATATTCCTGCCCAAGAGCAGCATAGACTAAAAATAACAGAAATATGAAACCACTGAATATTAAAAATAACAGCGATAAGAATCTATTGAATACTTCTGCCCCGAGAGCAGCACAGACTAAAAATAACAGCGATATGAAACCACTGAATATTAAAAATAACATCGATATGAATCTATTGAATACTTCTGCCCAAAGAGCAGCATAGACTTAAAATAACAGAAATATGAAACTATTGAATACTTCTGCCCCGAGAGCAGCATAGACTAAAAAGAACAGAAATATGAAACCACTGAATATTAAAAATAACAGCGATATGAATCTATTGAATACTTCTGCCCCGAGAGCAGCATAGACTAAAAATAAGAGCGATATGAATATTAAAAATAACATCGATATGAATCTATTGAATACTTCTGCCCCGAGAGCAGCATAGACTAAAAAGAAAAGAGATATGAAACCACTGAATATTAAAAATAACAGCGATACGAATCTATTGAATACTTCTGCCCCGAGAGCAGCATAGACTAAAAATAACAGCGATATGAAACCACTGAATATTAAAAATAACAGCTGCCCCGAGAGAAGCATAGACTAAAAATAACAGCGATATGAAACCACTGAATATTAAAAATAACAGCGATATGAATCTATTTAATATTCCTGCCCAAGAGCAGCATAGACTAAAAATAACAGAAATATGAAACCACTGAATATTAAAAATAACAGCGTTAAGAATCTATTGAATACTTCTGCCCCGAGAGCAGCACAGACTAAAAATAACAGCGATATGAAACCACTGAATATTAAAAATAACATCGATATGAATCTATTGAATACTTCTGCCCCGAGAGCAGCATAGACTTACAATAACATAAATATGAAACTATTGAATACTTCTGCCCCGAGAGCAGCATAGACTAAAAAGAACAGAAATATGAAACCACTGAATATTAAAAATAACAGCGATATGAATCTGTTGAATACTTCTGCCCCGAGAGCAGCATAGACTAAAAATAAGAGCGATATGAATATTAAAAATAACATCGATATGAATCTATTGAATACTTCTGCCCCGAGAGCAGCATAGACTAAAAAGAAAAGCGATATGAAACCACTGAATATTAAAAATAACAGCGATACGAATCTATTGAATACTTCTGCCCTGAGAGCAGCATAGACTAAAAATAACAACGATATGAAACCACTGAATATTAAAAATAACAGCTGCCCCGAGAGAAGCATAGACTAAAAATAACAGCGATATGAAACCACTGAATATTAAAAATAACAGCGATATGAATCTATTTAATATTCCTGCCCAAGAGCAGCATAGACTAAAATAATAGAAATATGAAACCACTGAATATTAAAAATAACAGCGATACGAATCTATTGAATACTTCTGCCCCGAGAGCAGCATAGACTAAAAAGAAAAGCGATATGAAACCACTGAATATAAAAAATAACATCGATATGAATCTATTGAATACTCCTGCCCAAGAGCAGCATAGACTAAAAATAATAGAAATATGAAACCACTGAATATTAAAAATAACAGCGATATGAATCTATTGAATACTTCTGCCCCGAGAGCAGCATCTAGACTAAAAATAAGCAAGTATCCCAGAGTGCAGTCTGGACGATGGGGCGGGGCGACACGATGGGGCGGAGCGACACGTGTCGCCCCGCCCACATCAGCGGTTATTGGTTTATGATTAAGATGAGCTTATTGGTGTAGAGATGAGTGACGATTTTACAGCTTATTGGTATAGAGAATTATGACGCTGTTAGCAGGATTGGAATGCGGAAGTAGACACTCAGATGAATAAACTTTTAATATAAATTAAAAAGTGAATATAAATGTTGTGTTTTTGCATTTATCGTTGCATTTCCACAACATCCCGTATAAATACAAAGAGTTTTGGATTACGACGAACAGAATAGAAATAAATGGTCTACTCCCTCAATGGCTGTAGTGTAGACGCTACCTCGGCATTACTCGCTGGTTTGAAAATGACACGGCAATATTATGCGAAGTATGGTTATGTAGATAGTCATGGAGTACCTTGATTTATATATTCAAATTATATATATATATATATATATATATATATATATATATATATATATATGTGTGTGTGTGTGTGTGTGTAATATATATATATATATATATGTGTGTGTGTGTGTGTGTGTGTGTGTGTGTGTGTAACAAATTGTCACCAGTCTCTGAACGTCACCAATAATATTCTGAACATTCCCTTGGCCCCTACGAAAATTTACCATGGTTCTGCTACAGTAACTATAGTAAAACTATGGTGTTTTATAATTACAGCTCACAGTAATTAATATGCCAACAAATATTTTTACTTCAATAAATCCATGGTTACTTTTTGCAAGGAAGTTTCTATACTATACAGGTTCTAAAGAACTTGCCCAAAAACACTTGTTACTTTCTGTTATTTGTTTTCTGAACTGCACTACTGAAAACCTCATTAATCCTCACAATCCTGTCGCAACTAAATGAATCCATTATGAGCAATGCATAGCAAATGATGTTATCATCAAATATGAGAAACCTTAAAGAATGATAGACTGATGTAAATGACTGAAACCTGTTGTCATGCACGTGTTTTCCATAGCTTTTTTATTAAAACATTATACACTGCAAAGTTTAACTTTAAATGACATCAATTAATACATCAAAACCAGTTGATCTCAGTCCATTCTCTATTTCCCTTCAATGAACTTAACACACAAATGGTGTTTCAAAAAAAAAAAAAAAAAAAAAACAGTCCTTGGAACAAAATCCTGTGTAAACAAAAGCCCAGAAGATCACCACGCCGGTCTCTTCCCTGTACCCTGGTGGGTTAAACTTGAAAAGGGCTCTGCACTGCAAGCGTTCCCTGATGCTGTACCCCTGTCTGAACTCGTTCTGGTCAGGAGACAGGAGGACAATTCTTCCAGTTGGCCACAACTTATAGTGTAAAGACAAAATACATGAAAGATAATAATAATAATACAAAAAAAGTTTAACAGCCTTCTACTACAAAATTCAATTGGAGAATGAGCATTAAACGGGGAAATCTTACTGTCTAGCCAGACAAACTGTGCCGCTTTCCGAAAAACTTCGGAGCACATCCCTAAACCATCTGCAAACCAGAGAAAGAGTCAAATATGGAGAGTCACCCGCCGACAAAATAACTTCCCTGAGGATTTCCAGTGGAAGCTGTTGAATCAAAAACATACATAGGTTTATTTATACATGTATATAAAAGTTATTAAACATTATATAAACACTGAATACAGACAACCTTGCTTTAAAACTCTCATTAAAAACTCTATAGATTGTTGTCACAACTGCATACTCATTCTTTTATAATACCACTAATAAAATTTTAATATATATTTTAATAACAGCGATATGAATCTATTGAATACTTCTGCCCCGAGAGCAGCACAGACTAAAAATAACAGAAATATGAAACCACTGAATATTAAAAATAACAGCGATATGAATCTATTTAATATTCCTGCCCAAGAGCAGCATAGACTAAAAATAATAGAAATATGAAACCACTGAATATTAAAATAACAGCGATACAAATCTATTGAATACTTCTGCCCCGAGAGCAGCATAGACTAAAAATAATAGAAATATGAAACCACTGAATATTAAAAATAACATCGATATGAATCTATTGAATACTCCTGCCCAAGAGCAGCATAGACTAAAAATAATAGAAATATGAAACCACTGAATATTAAAAATAACAGCGATACGAATCTATTGAATACTTCTGCCCCGAGAGCAGCATAGACTAAAAAGAAAAGCGATATGAAACCACTGAATATAAAAAATAACATCGATATGAATCTATTGAATACTCCTGCCCAAGAGCAGCATAGACTAACAATTATAGAAATATGAAACCGCTGAATATTAAAAATAACAGCGATACGAATCTATTGAATACTTCTGCCCCGAGAGCAGCATAGACTAAAAAGAAAAGCGATATGAAACCACTGAATATTAAAAATAACAGCGATACGAATCTATTGAATACTTCTGCCCCGAGAGCAGCATAGACTAAAATTAACAGCGATATGAAACCACTGAATATTAAAAATAACATCGATATGAATCTATTGAATACTTCTGCCCCGAGAGCAGCACAGACTAAAAATAACAGCGATATGAAACCACTGAATATTAAAAATAACATCGATATGAATCTATTGAATACTTCTGCCCAAAGAGCAGCATAGACTTAAAATAACAGAAATATGAAACTATTGAATACTTCTGCCCCGAGAGCAGCATAGACTAAAAAGAACAGAAATTTGAAACCACTGAATATTAAAAATAACAGCGATATGAATCTATTGAATACTTCTGCCCCGAGAGCAGCATAGACTAAAAATAAGAGCGATATGAATATTAAAAATAACATCGATATGAATCTATTGAATACTTCTGCCCCGAGAGCAGCATAGACTAAAAAGAAAAGAGATATGAAACCACTGAATATTAAAAATAACAGCGATACGAATCTATTGAATACTTCTGCCCCGAGAGCAGCATAGACTAAAAATAACAGCGATATGAAACCACTGAATATTAAAAATAACAGCTGCCCCGAGAGAAGCATAGACTAAAAATAACAGCGATATGAAACCACTGAATATTAAAAATAACAGCGATATGAATCTATTTAATATTCCTGCCCAAGAGCAGCATAGACTAAAAATAACAGAAATATGAAACCACTGAATATTAAAAATAACAGCGATAAGAATCTATTGAATACTTCTGCCCCGAGAGCAGCACAGACTAAAAATAACAGCGATATGAAACCACTGAATATTAAAAATAACATCGATATGAATCTATTGAATACTTCTGCCCCGAGAGCAGCATAGACTTAAAATAACAGAAATATGAAACTATTGAATACTTCTGCCCCGAGAGCAGCATAGACTAAAAAGAACAGAAATATGAAACCACTGAATATTAAAAATAACAGCGATATGAATCTGTTGAATACTTCTGCCCCGAGAGCAGCATAGACTAAAAATAAGAGCGATATGAATATTAAAAATAACATCGATATGAATCTATTGAATACTTCTGCCCCGAGAGCAGCATAGACTAAAAAGAAAAGCGATATGAAACCACTGAATATTAAAAATAACAGCGATACGAATCTATTGAATACTTCTGCCCTGAGAGCAGCATAGACTAAAAATAACAACGATATGAAACCACTGAATATTAAAAATAACAGCTGCCCCGAGAGAAGCATAGACTAAAAATAACAGCGATATGAAACCACTGAATATTAAAAATAACAGCGATATGAATCTATTTAATATTCCTGCCCAAGAGCAGCATAGACTAAAAATAATAGAAATATGAAACCACTGAATATTAAAAATAACAGCGATACAAATCTATTGAATATTTCTGCCCCGAGAGCAGCATAGACTAAAAATAACAGCGATATGAAACCACTGAATATTAAAAATAACATCGAAATGAATCTATTGAATACTTCTGCCCCGAGAGCAGCTAAAAATAACAGCGATATGAAGTACGTTGGTCCCACTTGCAACGCTAGGGCGGGGGATGTATACATTTGAAGGTGGCTTGAACGAATTATGTGATCGCATATATCGGCTTCACAGACAGCGGGGTAGGTTAGCACTGGAAAACCATGTTTTACCATAGTTATCCAATTAATTTAACAGCTTTGGCGCGGTGAACTGAAAAAGTCAAATCAAAATACGATCGGATGTTTAGACGAGGATTATTATTTTTGTGCACTTTCAATGTTCCCCTAATTATCTTAGTACACTTAGAGGCTGTTTAAGGTTTTTTTTTTTTTTTTTAACAATATATCGTAAATTTACTTACCTTACAATATATGTGATCTCCCACTCCAACGAACAGTCGATTACAACGGATCTTCCCTCCAAATTTCCAAACGTCTAGACCCCGCCTCTGATTTAATTTCATTGGTTGAATCTTTCAACCAATCATTTTCTTTTCTGCCCTTAGAACAACTTTGAGTAAGTAAAACTCCCACGAGCTAAAAACTCCCGTCATGCACTGCAGTATGAAAAATTGTCACCCCTGATGAGGATCGTGTGATAAGTGTGTTTGTCTAAAAACCTGAACTGATTGTCTCCTTTTGTGTCTTTCAACATTTAGATTTTTTTTTTTTTTTACTTCAGTTCAGTAATAGCCGAGTGTCAGTCTACTATCCAAAGATAAACACCATTTCATGATGTTCAATCATCATGAGTTATAAGCAAAGCATAAGATCATCTGTTACTGCAAGGTTCGACTCAGCAATGCATACATGTTTGATGCGAAAACAATATTGCAATTGTTTTGAATCAAATTAGTTTGAATCAGTAAAAGGTTCAAGACTACTTAAAGCAAACCTTGACCACAATTATGGTGACATAGTGTTTGTTTTTTTTCGTTTACTTTTTTTTCAGTTGAAGGCTGTGGCTAAATTCAGTTGTAGTTCTTGTGTTTCTCTTTACTTCAGTGATGTTGATTGTTGACAGCAGGTGTTCATCACTAATGCACAATCATCATTTAATTAGTCACTTAATTATCTCTTTAGCTTTAACCCTTTGAGGACTTGAATATGACTTGAAGACTTGCTTGTGACTTGAAAGTCCCACCTCTGATAGACAGAGCCGTAGATCGCTGACAAGCCACGCCATATCGCGTTCATTATCGCCTGCGATAATGAACGCGATATGGCGTGGCTTGTCAGCGATCTACGGCTCTGTCTATTAAATGCCACTCCAATTATAAGCAGGTGATGGAGATTTTAGCGGTGATCACGGAAGCAGCTTTACTGATTAGATGCGCATGATCATATCGTTAGATATATCGCCCAGCCCTAATAGACAGTAAAAGAAATGGACACAGCGACCCCATTGGAACTCAATTGAAGCCCATTTTTAGCTATTTTTAGCACTTCCGTTTCTGACGGGCAGACTCAAACTAAGCTTGATGACGTCAGCAACCTGTCTAACTGATGTAAATCTTCTAGTAGCTGTGCGTGCAAACTGCCATCGTTAATCTTGCAGAGACGGCGAGCTTGAGCGGGGAGTTCTTTGGTGTGAGTGAGCAGGAGTAACTATTCTGATTAATTATTTTGTATAGTATTTTAAAATGTAACGCCAGTGCGCCATATTAAGTTAATTGCCTGCGAGCTTCTCCTCCTGTCTGTATGGTAATTTCTCTACTGTGCGACAGAGAGTCGAGTGGTTATGACGCAGTCGTTAGCCTATTTTTACAAAAAACTGTTTCTACGGGGCCATGATGTAACATAGAAGGTAATGGAGCCCTTTATACATTGTTGTGTATCTTTAGAAATAAATAATGGACAAATGGAGTCTTTAAACGCCTCAGATGTAAAGTTATTCGCTGTCAAAGTGACGCCAAAATGAATGCAAAGTCAATGGGATGCTAACGAAAGTGAAGTTCTGCTACAAGATGGCAGCTCGCGGCCGACTTCAACTTCCGGTCGACTTCCTTGGGGCCTGGATTTAGCTGAGAGTTAAACCCACCATCAGACTTCTTAAGTCAAGTAGGCCTACAAATATTGATGTTTTAACAAATAATCAGTTTTACTTGTTCAGAATAATAATGCTAGAACATTTTTATTAGATTTTTTTTCAGGCAGCCCTAATCAATTATGAAACCTTTTAATGAAAATCAGAAAATAATATTTGAAATCATTCCATACAGAATAAATATACAACTCAGTCTGTCATTTGAGTCAAATATAGCCTCTACCCTGCACTATTTTGTAAGTCGATGTGTGTTCAGTAAAGTATGTCAAATTGTTTGCTGAGTCCTGCTCTGTTATTTATCATCCATTAACATGTTTGCAAATCCACTTATGAGCCAGTGGTGAAATTTAAATTTTGTACCTCAATTTTGTTTTGTCCTGTAAATCCTTGCTAACTCACCCAAAGCTCAATACTGTAACAACTTTATGCAGTTTCCTAAGCTTTTAGACCTATTGTTCAATGCAGAACTCAGTTTATTTTCAATTACATTAACATGCATGTTCACCCTCTCATCTAGACTGGGTCATAGGATCTCTAGAGTACAGAAGAAGAGACTGAGTAGCTGTGTCTCATTTAGGCTGGGTCCTCCGGAGGTCGTTTTTTTAGGCTGCATACATCATCGGGGAAGTCTCATTTAAGAAAAGTAACCATTAAACTGCAAAGTAAAAAATAAATGATAGTATCTCACATGGAATATCAGTACATTTTATTATGCTTTTCTGAAATAAGACATCCTCAATGACGTATACAGCCTTCTAATGCAATCCTAAATGTTCTTATGTTTGAATTGTGTATTTGTTTGTGTGTCTGTGTGTGTCTGTGTGTGTGTGTGTGTGTGTGTGTGTGTGTATAACAGATTTTCACCAATTTGGGTCAATTGCTCTTTTGCTACAGTATTTCTTTTGTCGCGTCAGTGAACCTTGGGGGCCAACACTCTGTCACCACACTGTAAAATCCAATAATTTACCTTACTTAGATTTAATTAGTTATCTTTACTTAGTTGTTATACTTACTAGGTTTTATTAAGTTTCAGCTACTTTCAAGGCAAATAAAACAATTTACTTACTGTTTTGAGTGACACTTACTTAATATATTCAAGTAGCCACAAAGGAACCAATGACATTAATAAACCAGTGAGAGGCAGCAGTGCACTAATATGTTGCTAATTGCCGGGGTTTTTTTTTAGCTCACCATTATAGTGATTAGCGTTCCCTTTGGTTGGGCACTTGAAACTTCATTTATGTTACTATAATTTTCTCTCTATTAATGGAGAAATGCATCATGAAATCAGAGTTATTTGATTTCAAAGAAAAGTAAAAAATAGGTTGCTTATATAAAATGACCTATTTTTTAATTAAAGCATTTTTTGTGTGTGTTTAATAATGACTTTTTATAGATTTTATTTTTCATAAATACCTTGATATGCTTTTTATATAATCCTTAAATAGTGAGTGGTAATATGTTGAAGTCGCACACAGACTTAAACATTCATCACGTGAATCACAACAATGGTAACAATTAAATGTAATTTATTTTCATTAATTGTAACAATAGCCATTTTATTTGCTCTTTTTGTTGTGCTACTGCTGACACAAGACAGCAAATAAAATTGGCAAATAAAAACAACAACTTTAAAACAAAGCAACTGCATAATTTATTCTGCGCAATGCATTCTGGGAGTCAGTGAGTAGCTATACTAAGTCATGAGTAAACCTAAATGAAAGGATCAAGTACCCCCTACAGTTCTTTTTTAGTTACTAGAACTCTTGTGTAAGTTAACTAACTAAGCATTTGTCAGTACAACATACTATTCCTATTTCACTTTACTTAGTTTTTTCAAGGCAATCGGTTTGCATGCTTTTTTTAAGTAAGCCCAACTTGTTAGATTTTACAGTGCAGTTTGTGGTTTGTCCCTCCTTGGACCTCTCTTGGTAAATTCACCTCTGCTGACCGGGAGCAACCCACAAACCTTACCGTTTTAGAGATACTCTGACCCAGTCTGGCCCTCTGACCAGCATCTCTTCATAACAAGTGTATGGAGTGTTTCAACAATAATTACATACATGTTAAAACAGCAAAACTGACAATAATCTCAGAATAATAATTGTAAACATTTCCTTCGCAAATAAGTACCGTATAGTATTACAGTGATGGAATCAGAAGGTAATGCCATGATACTTTGTTGGCACCTTAGTACTTAGATGGCGCTACGATTATACCATGGTACAAAAACATAGTGATCTGATGTTTTATTTTCTGTAATATTCTTTATTATTATTCATTGGTGGAAGGTTGAATTAAGATCAGTAAAACACATTAGACTGGATTCACCTGTTGTCAGCAGGGTAGCAAATATATTTTACATGTTTTTTTATAAATATGTTTTATAAGACAAAACTAGTGTTAAAAGCATTGTTTCACAGACTAAAATACTGATTTGAACACAACAGTGTCAGAGTGTATCATTCTTCGACCTCAAATTGTTCGCTGGTCTTTAAGAGCAGGTGACGTTCATGGCGCCTCCTAGTGACTTAGTATTAAAACATATTTTCTGCAACATTTATGCAATAATGATAATAAAAGTAATAATAATAAATAATAATAAAATGTGCTTTAACTTAATGATTTTTTTAAATGATGATGGTCAAATGTAAAATTATATGTATAATCACAGAAAAAAATGTGTAAGATATTAACGTGTATTTCTTAATATTTTGATGAGTGGGTCACAATTCATATTTTCATAGTAATCTGGAAAAGTTTGCACATCTGGATCTGGGTGGTTCAGTGTAATGCACACACAGTTGGTAGACATCATACCATCTGATCTATTCCAACTTCCTGATTGGTTGATTTAAGTTTGAATCCTTTTTCTACTTTCTTTTTTCACCGTGATGGAGTCCTGTGGTCCACAGCATGTTGGAACATAAAGATCCTTTTCGGATTTTTTTATTTATTTAATTTTATTTCTCCATTCCACAAAGTGTTGCTGTTGTGCATTCAACAACAACTTTAATGATACTGTTCGCTCTGTTCTTAATAAGTTTTAGCTTAAATGTATTAAAATTGGTTTCACAGAGTGAAAAAACTTTTACTTTTAAGTAACCTAGATATCTCCACGATGTGCATGTTTTCACCTGAAAGAAGTATTATTTTTTAGAGCATGTGTTCATTCGCAATAGCTTGATCCTGATAAATGCTAGACATTTATACAAATGTCTTTAAGATGTTTATGATTCAGATTGCATGATAAACTGCCTTCCATGCTTTCTGATGTTTGCCTCCGTGTCCTACTTAAAAATATTTAACAATAATCTTGCAATAATTAACAATGTTAATTAGTACAAAACAGTTAATTAATTGAATATAAATTTTATAACTTTCTACAATACCATTTTAATATCACTATGATTTAGATGATAGTCAGTACAAGAATACACATTGTTTCAAAGCAGATTCATAAACGAGAAACAATTCTGCTGTAAAGCACCTCTAGAAATACATTATTCAGCTCAAGTCAGTTCAGTATTGATTCTGTTCAGTTCAATAACCATGTGAGTTTATTTCACCTACAAGCAGTTGAATTGAACTTAGTTCAGGAAAAGAAAATCCATCATTGCGAGTCGATGACTTTCCAAAAGAAGAACAAAAACAGAGGGATGGAGTATGGCAGTAAAAAGAAAGAAACATGTCCAAATGACTGTAACTCACTCCCACAGGTATGTAATAAATCACATCACTACTATAGTCTAGGCCTATCGTCATTTAATGCCAGGGCAATGTAAAAGAATAATAATGTCTTAAACGTGCTTTAAATAATAATAATAATCACTAGATATAAATGCTGTGTAAATACATAATTGTCTTTCACCATATAACCAAACATGGCCTAAAGGGAGCTGAATAAAACGCAGATAGCCTCATTCTGTGTTTCCATGTCAGATCACAAAATAAAGTTATTTCTAACACTGGATGTTTTAATTAAATTCATTTGGAGCATAGACATCATTAAATGTTTTTTAAGAGCACTGTACAGCCCTCGAGTGTCATCTGTATGTGTGTTGACTTGGGTGCTACACAGAAATAATTGATCAGTATTTAACATCAAAGTATACTGCAATTAGAAAGGAAAGCATGCAGAGCTTGCCATTAATATTTCTAGCTCTCATGGTTCTTCAGTGTCAAACACTGATCTATCTGCACAGCACCGCTTCAAGTTGAA
Source organism: Carassius auratus (assembly GCF_003368295.1). Lineage (NCBI taxonomy): Eukaryota > Metazoa > Chordata > Actinopteri > Cypriniformes > Cyprinidae > Carassius > Carassius auratus. Next base: position 8,654 of record NW_020527998.1, on the reverse strand, counting down.
CAGATTGCCTGTTTGACGGGCCTGCACTGTTTTAGGCCTATTAAAGTGCTATAAAAATAAGATAACTTGACTTTTGCTGTTGGAGCAAATGGTAGCACAAAATAGTTTTTGCTCCTTCATTCACAAAGTTCACCTTATTGCAGTTTACTCACGAGCACTTTGCATACTATTTTTTTGTGATTATTCACTTTGAGCATGCACATTGAGATTTCAATTGTAATTTGTCCTCCTTGAAGCCAGTGTTTTTTGCTGATTTGATGACCACATGATCTATTTAAGAGATCAGAAATGATTATAATAAACTGCTTCCCTATGCTTGAAATAAGTTTTTGCATTATTCACAAAGCTTACAAAGCAAGCTGGCTTACATGTTAAGCTGGCTTACATGTTAAGCTGGACTCATCTGAGGTTTATATAATAGAAACCGAAAGAGTTGAAGGCAGGCGATGAATCCATTCGTAGTTCAGAAATAATGGCTGGAAAAAGATAGATACATAAAATACATGTTAATGAAGATGATGGCGTAAAATAGGTTACAAAACTGATCCTAGGAAAGAGCAGTTTGGAGGCACCCATTTCCGTAAATCACAACCAGATGTTCCCGCATATTAAAACAAAAACATTGCTGTTTGGTCAGGATATAGCCTATTGTATCAGAATTATAACGTCACATCTCATAGTAAAATTTATTAAGCCGACAGAATGATTTGGTAAAGATCTAACACAATTTAAGTCAAGACTCAAATGTGCTGCATTTGTTGAGCTTCAAGGCAACATGAGAATGTTGAAACAGTCAGTTAATGCCTAACCATGAACAAAGTCTACAAGCAGAAAATACCATAATTAAACGAATTGGCATAATCGCACCAAGTGACAGGGTCTTAAAGGGGAGAAATAGAAAGCATTCTGCACAGTGTTCTGGCTGCTGAAGACCATCGTACTACTGCAAGTAAGTTTAAAGACGTCCTTGATTACAGTTAGAGATATGTGAATGAATAGTTAATTATTAGGGCCCGAGCACCGATGGTGTGAGGACCCTATTGGAATTGCTCCCGTTTCTTATTAGGGCCCGAGCACCGATGGTGTGAGGACCCTATTGGAATTGCTCCCGTTTCTTATTAGGGCCCGAGCACCGATGGTGTGAGTACCCTCTTGTATCTGCTTTGTTTATTATTATTAGTAGGGCCCGAGCACCGATGGTGTGAGGACCCTCTTGGAATTGCTCCGTTTATTATTATTATTATTATTATTATTATTATTATTATTATTATTTAGGGCTCAAGCCTGGAGGGCGAGAGCCCTATTGTTTTCCTTAGGATTATTATTATTTTTTTTTTTCTTTATTCTTCTAATTTTTTTCCAAGGTTTCGGGGGCTTTTGGGGTCCTTAACATACTCAAAAACTCTTGAAAATTGGCACACACCTTGGAACCTGCGGCCATTAGGGCCGGGCAGAGTCTGATACACGGGCGTGGCACAGGGGCTCTACAGCGCCCCCTGTAGTACTGAGGGCCATATATCATGCATACTTGCACGTATACATATGAAACTTGGTACATATATATAACTCATCAAACCAAACAACTTTCACACTGCATGTCATAAGCTCTGCCCAACAGGAAGTTGGCTATTTAGGGTTTTATGAAAAACACATGCTCTGGAATTTGATATACTCCTCTGAGGAACTCCACCCGTTCACCACAAAACTCGGTGAACACGATCTCAAGACATTGGGGATGCTAAATTGCGAAGAGATTTTTGATATCTCGAACGGTTTGCCCGTGGCGAGGCGTTGAAATTATGGCGAGAAATGAGAAACAGGAAATGTCTAATAACATCCACATACATTTCCTGAATTTGATCAAACTTAATTGGTTTGTTCGTTGTATGATACCGATCGTATATATGTGACTATTAGGAGTCAAAGTTATAGCGCCACCAACTGGCAGCAGGAAGTGAATCATTTTCAAAACTCTTTGAATTCAGCATCTTATTTTTACTCGATTTGCTTCAAACTTCATCAGAATAATGACAAAACACGGCCGAAGAAAATCTGTTGTGGGGATATTGATATCTAATATAGTGTTGCCATGGCAACGCGTCAAACTTGAATGTTCTGTTCTGGTGATTTTAGGCAGACAACAAGCTCAGATTTACATGAAACTCGAAACAGATATCAGTATTAAAGATAGCTAAACCATGGCAAAAGCTTTGAAAAGGGCGTGGAAGAGGCACTCTATAGCGCCACCTTTTGTCAAAAGTGGGGGGGTTAGTTTTAGCTACAGACACCAAACTTGGTACATAAATTGTTCTTATCAAGACGGACAACTTTCTAATTCACAGTCATAAGCTACGATCAACAGGAAGTCGGCTATTTTGATTTGAATGTGTATTTTTGATATTTTACAGTTGTAAAATTAATGAATACTCCTCACAGGGGAAGTACACTATACACACAAAACTTTGTCTACATGAAGAAAAAACATCGAGGAACTTAAATTGCGAACAGATTTTGGTTAGCTTGAACGGTTTTGTCGTGGTGATTTTTTGAAATGACAGTAAAAAGTGAAACATTGATCGTCTTCTGTTTTTAAATTGCAGCTTCCAAACCTTTAAAAAAAAAATTTCATTTAGAAAACCAGTGATTCTGAGGAAATATGCATAGTTTCATGACTTTACAGCGCTGTATGATTAAAAGAAAATTAAAAAAACTGTCAGACATCTGATCTCACTCTGTCACTCTGTTTGAGGAATGTATGAGTGCTGACTGTGTGTGTGTGTGTGTGAGTGTGAGTGGGGGAGGGGTGGTGAGCTGAGTGGCAGACAGACAGAGAGAGAGAGAGAGAGAGAGAGACTTAAACATCTCTTTAATCACCAGAAAAAAAAAACTGTTTTTTAAATTGTTATTTTTTTGTTGTTGTTGCTAATTGTGCTGTTTTCATTACAGCTTAAGAAATATCTTAGGCCTTATCCTTTTCTGACAGTTTCAGGGATTAAAAAAAATCCTAAAAAACCTTATTTGTGCTGCAAATAATAATTTCAAACTCATTTGATACTGACCTCTGACACCCTGTGACATGACATTTATTTGAATTTACATAATCTCAAGGATGTAACAGTAAAACTGTTCAGCTCACAGATGAAGACTAAGCTGTAATGCAAGCAGAACTATTTCACAAATGCTTATAGGTTAATGAAATCATAACAAAACACTTTTAAATTATTTAAGGATTTGGTAACTCTTTAAAATAATGTCTCAATTGTTAACATTAGTAAATGCATTGGTAACACTTCATAATAGCTGCAATTCTTAGCTAAGCATTAGTAAATCAGTTCATGCTTTATATAGCCTTCTCCCAAAATTAATATTTTAGTAAGCATTTTATAAATACAGCTATAATTTAATTGTTCATGGTTTATATGCACATTTATTTTGAGGAGATTAAAGGCTGTAATCTTCCTAAAAAAATGTAAAATAAAAAATAAAATAAATAAAATAAACAAACACAGAACTCATAAATATTTATTTCAAGATGCAATAAAAGAAAACTGTACACTTGAATTTTTATATATATATATATATATATATATATATATATATATATATATATATATATATATATACACACACACACACAATTGCATAAGTTTATATTGAAATTTTTTTATCAAGTGTACAGCTAATAATAGTAATAATAATAATGCATTTTATTTAGTTTTAGCTACAGACACCAAACTTGGTACATAAATTGTTCTTATCAAGACGGACAACTTTCTAATTCACAGTCATAAGCTACAACCAACAGGAAGTCCGCTATTTTGATTTGAATATGGATTTTTGGGAAGATTATTTTGTGAATTAATGAATACTCCTCACAGGGGAAGTACACTATACACACCAAACTTTTTCTACATGAAGAAAAAACATTGAGGAACTTAAATTGCGAACAGATTTTGGTTAGCTTGAACTGTTTTGTCGTGGTGATTTTTTGAAATGACAGTAAAAAGGGAAACATTAATTGTCTTGTATGTTTAAATTGCAGCTTCCAAACACTTCAAAGCATTTGTTCATACAGAGATCAAATCATTCTGAGGAAATATGCATAGTTTCACGACTTTACAACACTGTATTGATAAAAGAAAATGTGAAAACTATCAGACTTCTCAACTGACATGATCTCACTCTGGCCACTCTGTCTGTGTGAGGAAAGGGAGGGGGAGAGGGAGGGGGAGTGTGAGGGGGTTGGTGACTGTGAATTTTTGGTGATTGACAGTGTATGTGGACTGTAGGGAGGGGCTGTCTGGCAGAGAGAGAGAGAGAGAGAGAGAGAGAGAGACCTAATCATCCCTTTAATAATCAGGAAAAAAAATCTGTATTTTAAATTGTTATTGTTTTTGTTGTTGCTAATGGTGGCGTTTTTTTCCTTTCATTACAGGTTAAGAAATCTCTTAGGCCTTATCCTTTTCTGACAGTTTTAGGGATTTAAAAACATCCTAATAATCCTTATTTGTGCTGCAAATAATAATTTCAAACTCATTTGATACTGACCTATGACATTCTGTGACATGACATTTATTAATCTCATGGATGTAACAGTAAAACTCTTCAACTGACAGATAAAGCTGCAATGCAAGCAAAACTATTTCACAAATGCTTATAGGTAATTAAAATCATTACAAAACACTAACAAATTATTTAAGGATTTGGTAACACTGTAAAATAATGTCTAATTTGTTAACATTAGTAAATGCATTGGTAACACTTTATAATAACTGCACTCATTAGCTAAGCATTAGTAAATAGTTCATGATTATAAATCCTTTTCCCTTAATAATAGTCATTATTAAGCAGTAATACATCTATAAATAAATTGTTCTTGGTTTAATTAAAAGCACATATATTACAAAGGAGATTAAAGTCTCAGTTGTCTCATAAAATAAATAAATAAACCCAACCCAGTTTGATTCAGAATTCAGAAATATTTATTTCAAGATGCAATAAAATGAAACTGTACACTTAAATAGCTTTTGAGCGATTCTTGAAGGATTAGCATCACCTCCTCTTGTACGATGGTTTGAGGAATATATCTTCCAGATAGTACCACCACTCCCTATATGCAGAGTATGCAGTCTTCGTAGGGCACCAACTCCCAGAGGGGGCACCATCCCAGTTGCTTTAAAAAAAAAAAAAAAAAAAAAAAAAAAAAACATGCGCCATTCTCCCATCCGCCCATCGCGACCGCTCACACCTCATGTTTGCGGCTGAATGTTCGTAATTGATGGATGGACATCTATGCCTGGGTATAGGACATCAGCAATCCGACACAGAGAAAAGAAAACTAAAAAAAAAAAAAAAAAAAAAGGCATAAAGCTGTCTTGACATTGGACATTCAAGAGTCTCAAATTTAGGGACGGTCTCTAAAGTTACATGTGATATTGTTATACACTTTTCTAACGTCAGTAGCATTTGAAGAGAATTACTTACAAAAACAACTGTAATTGTTCATCTAGGTGACAGCTATAATGCACAATTAATTTGAATGTTTGATATTTATTACAACAAACTGTAAGTCATATGTAAATTTGCTACTTTTTCACATGGGCTCAAATGCAAATTTGAAGCTCAATAGCATTTGAGAAGAAAGACTTGCAGTCACAAAACAATTGTAATGTGTTCATATAGGTGTCAGCTATAATGCACACCTTATACATTTTTTATAAATATAAAATAATGTGTTACTAAAGTTATATATATTGTTCTGTGTATGTGATTTCAAAGTCTAGATTGGTCGGATTAACCCTTTAACTGCCGCATTCCTTAAAACTTGATTGTCAGAGGGTTACTGTAAATGCTTATGCCCGCTGGGCACAGTTTTCCCCGATGCCACCGGGGTGGCGTTGCACTGATGGCTTGAGCCCGACATCGCTGCTTGCAGCTATATTTAGGGCTCAAGCCCGAAGGGGCGAAGAGCCCTATTGTTCTTCTAAGGATTATTCTTATTATTATTATTATTTTTTTTATTTTTTATTAAACCTTCCGGGGGTTTTTGGGGGCCTTAACATGCTCAAAAACTCTTGAAAATTGGCACACACATTGGAATCTGCGGCCATCAGGACGCCACAGAGACTGGGACCCGGGCGTGGCACAGGGGCTCTACAGCGCCCCCTGGAACACAGTCAGAAATCTTGAACCATAGCTCACACACACTTGCATATATTTATATGAAACTCAGTACACTTATAGATCTCATTGAGCCGAACAACTTTCGCGCTCTATGTCAAAGGCTCCGCCCAACAGGAAGTCAGCTATTCATGGCTGTTTAAAAAAAGCATGTTCTGGAATTTGATATACTTGTCATAGGTTTTTTACATGATTGCCACCAAACTCGGTGAACATGATCTCAAGACATTGGGGATGAAAATTGCGAGGGGATTTTTGATATCTCGAACGGTTTGCCCGTGGCGAGGCGTTGAAATTAGGGCAAAAAGTGAGAAACAGGAAGTGCCTAATAACATCCACATACATTGCCTGAGTTTGATCAAACTTCATCGGTTTGTTCGATGTATGATACCGATCGTATATATGTGATTATTAAGAGTCAACGTTATAGCGCCACCAACTGGCAGCAGGAAGTGAGTCATTTTCAAAATGCTTTGAATTCAGCATCTTATTTTTACTCGATTTGCTTCAAACTTCATCAGAATAATGACAAAACATGGTCGATGTAAATCTGTTGTGGGGATATTGATATCTTATATATTGTTGCCATGGCAACGTGTCAAACTTGAATATTCTGTTATGGTGATTTTGAGGCAGATAACAACCTCAGATTTACATGAAACTCAAAACACATATCAGTATTCTTGATAGCTAGACAATGGAAAAAGCTTTTAAAAGGGCGTGGAAGAGGCACTCTATAGCGCCACCTTTTGTCAAAAGTGGGGGGGTTAGTTTTAGCTACAGACACCAAACTCGGTACAAAAATTGTTCTTATCAACACGGACAACTTTCTAATTCACAGTCATCAGCTACGATCAACAGGAAGTCAGCTATTTTGATTTGAATGTGGATTTTTTTTTACATTTAGCTGTGAATTAATGCATACTGCTCAGAGGAGAGTAACACTATACACACCAAACTTTGTCTACATGATGCCAAAACATTTTAAACAACTTAAATTGCCAATGGATTTTGGATAGCTTGAACGGTTTTGTCATGGTGATTTTTTTAAATGACAATAAAAATGGAATTATTAATTGTCCTGCATTTTTAAATTCCAAACACTTCAAAACCTTTTTTCATACAGAAAAAAAGTCATTCTGAGTAAATATGGATAGTTTCACGACTTTACAACACTGTATGGATAACAGAAAATTAAAAAACTGTCAGACATCTCATCTCACTCTGTCCCTCTGTTTGAGTATATGTGCTTCAGACTTCCATTGTCTGAGAGAAATAGCGCCCCTACAGGTTCAATTCCCGGACTTTTACTTTCACTTTTAAATCGGTTAAAAATACAAATACATACTTAGATTTAATTCACAATGACAAGCTAAACCAACATATCTGATTATTACCGGTTCAGGGCTCATGGATAAATTATTTCTGGCCAGAGATACGTGAGAAATAGGAGAGATGAATCACCGCTCTGATCACGAGAGTCTGGAGTAAAGAGCTCAGAAAAAACGAATTTATTCCTGTTTTTAAAGCTTTTAAAAATAAATTATTACAGCGATATCACACAATCAACCAATTAGAACACACCAAGAGCTAAATTCAGATGTTTTTTGAACTGTTTGTGTGAAAATGAAATATTTGTGGCTGCCTATCTGAAATCACGGCTGCCGATCGCGGCTTACAGTGTCGAGCTCAAAACAAACGAATTTATTCTTGTTTAAGAGCTTTTTTAAATAAAATATTACCACAAATGCACACAATAAACCCATTGTAACACTACAAGAGCTAAATGCAGGTGTTTGTGACTCGTTTAAGTGTGCAAGACTTTTGACACCGGACTGGCAGAATAACATATCTCTCGAGCTGCAGGTTTCTGGCTTTCGTCGTACGAACGAACACATCACGGACAAGATTATTTCAAAATAGCTTGGCGAATTGAACGAAAACAGCCAATTGAACATAAACTGTTGAGAAATAAATCTGAAGTGGATCTACTGGATTTTAATATTAAGTGACCGCATATACCAGCTGCGTACTGTCTTAAATTTAAATCTATAAAAAAAATGAAACTCATTCATCTTGTCTGCTTTTTAATGTGTGTACGTATGTATTTATTATTTTGCTCTAACAAGAATTAATCTATATTTAATTAAATCAATTACATTTTATTTTACATTTTATTTGTCCATTTCTGCATCTAAACGCCTAAAAACATAAAACATGATCTATTATACTATTGTTAGCAATTTCTTTATCGTCCAATTTTTCTGGTGTACACACTTTTATTTTCATAATAAACTTGTTTGTTAGATTATACACAGTTAGCAGTGGTCTATAATAAAAATTACAGGTTTTTTCAAGCTGTTTAGAATGATTGCAGTAGGCTAATTTTTTTAAATGTAAATCCAAAAAAAAAAAAAAAAAAAAAATTAATAAAAAACATTGGAAAACAATAACTGTTGTATCATTTTTATACA